>NW_008824473.1:3800408-3803581 GCF_000699105.1 Pygoscelis adeliae
CATTGTTCCATTGTTTTCTTAGCACACAGAGAAAAAAGAGAAGGAAGAAGAAAACCGGAAACATGAGGAAAAGGAGACCAAGCTCACCATGCAGGTCACAGCTCTGAATGAAAACCTGGCTACCATGAAGAAAGAGTGGCAAAGCAGTCAGAGGCGAGTGAGCGAGCTGGAGAAACAGACGGATGATTTACGCGGGGACATTGCTGTCTTGGAAGCAACAGTGCAGAATAATCAGGATGAGAGAAGAGCGTTGCTGGAGAGGTAAACTGTGGTCATGACGATGTGGAAGCATAGTTTGGGAAATGGATAGCCTCACACTGAAAACTTGTTTCAGTTAATTCAGGATTCTCTCTATGCATGCTTTATTTAAATCCGTGTTTGTTCATAGAGCCTGGGCTGTGGGTGCAGTTTCCAGAGTGCAACCTTCTGTCGTCCCTGCCAAAGCACAGCAAGGGGTGTTGGGAACAAACTGTGCTCTTTGTGGGCCTTGACAGGGTGACCATTTTGTAGAAAATCAGGCAGGCTTATCAGCACCTTACTTATCACCAAAGCCACAGCTCTGTGCTTGTGCTTGAAGATTTATGTCCATCCATAAAAGCCTTCTAAATCCGTTGGACTCCTCTGAACTTTGAGGTGTGTAGGTTGTGGCTTCTCATCTCATCTGTTGTGTGACCCTTGCAAGGCCTGGCAGTGAGAGCTTCTCTTACCTGAGTTAACTATCCTTCTCCATCACTCTGAGGCTCCCCTGCCTTGACTCAATCAGAGTTAGATGCACTAGTCATCCAGAAGCCTGGAAGAGACTCCTTAGTTCCTCCGGTAACACAGAATTTGCTTAGGGACTTCTAGGCGTGCTCACGGCTCAGTGTTAGGAGATTGAACGTGTAATTGGATTAGATAAACTGAGGTTCACACAAGAGGCATTTTCTTCCTTCTGAAAACCTACAGTTGTCTTTTCTCCAGTTCTGCTATTGTCTCTACAATATATTTAAATTTTAGGTAAGCAGAATGCCTTTCCTTCAGGCAGCAGGAGGCATGCAAGGCAGTGGGAGTTACCTGAAAGCATGATTACAAGGGTAGAAGAAACACCTGAGAGACAGGAGACTTTCTTTGTCCTTATTTCCTGACATGTTTGGTGAAGGCAGAGTGGAAAACTTTTTTTGATACTGTCAAGCTTGCTGATTTGGTTTTTGAGCAGAGACCTTGGGAAAGGACGGCATCAATTCAAGTGAGATCCTCTTGTTTTGGCAATCCCTTGCCATATTGTGCTGTACTCATCCAGTAGCCATTTACAGCTTGGCAGAAAAACACCCTTTGAAATTTGGCTTTCAACAGTTAACCAAATTTCAGCTGATGGGAGGTGGCCGTGCTAAAAGAAAAAGGTTTCTTTTTGGCTCCCTTGTCTGACCTGATCTGCTGCAGCTGGTTTGTGAGGGTGTCCTGTTGCACAGGGGTACTTATGGGCGCTTGCTGTCGAGGGACTGCATTCAGTACTGTCCCTCGTTTTGGGAGTAACTCCAGGTATTAATAAGCCACAGATATTTGGGAGCAATGCCAGATAATCTTAAACTGATTGTTACCGCAGAACATTTTTCCAGTCAAGGCATCCAAGAACTTTTCACAGCAAGGATATTTTTGGCTGGATTTTATGAGAGTAACTTCTCAGACATGACAACCTGCCCAAAGGAGGCAGTGTACATTGCCTTATATGCTTTGAGCTGACTATTTACTATTTTTCCTCAGGTGTATAAAAAGTGAGGGAGAAATTGAAAAGCTTCAAGCCAAACTTGTAGAAATGAAGAAAAAGCTGGACAACACTACTGCTGCAATGCAGGAACTTGGCCGAGAAAACCAGTCGTTACAGGTATAATTTGATTTGAAGCAATTAAACCTGTTGATTCTCTGTGTAGGAACTTAAGAGAATTTCAAGTTTGTGTCAGATTGGTGGTGGGTTACCTTTCCAGAGTGATTAAGATGTTATGCTTGTGGTGTATGAGGGCCATATTGCTGTCTGTGGGTTCTTAAATCTGCTCACAGTTTTGAAACTTGGAAGATTTTATCTCTGAACAAATATAAGCTCTCAATATCATGGCAGAATTGGTGCTTTTATGCAGCCCTGGGTAGTGTGTGCAGTGAAAATAGAGGAAATTAGGAATTAGACATGCATTTAAAAAAACCCTGCTTTTTTATATCTTCTATATAGATCAAACACACCCAAGCTCTCAACAGGAAGTGGGCAGAAGACAATGAGGTACAGAATTGTATGGCCTGTGGAAAAGGGTTTTCAGTGACAGTGAGAAGGGTAGGTGTGTTTTACTGTGTGTCTGTGGGGATTTTCTTTTTCTATTGTTTTCAAACTCTTAGATGGGATGCAAACTTCAGAAAATGGCCTTAATAGTGCTGTGATACTCAGGACATCTCAGAATACAGTTATTGCTTGCAATGCCTTAAATATTAAAAATGAAGTTTGTGGAGCTCACTTTATTCATGATTCTTTTGCCATTTTGACAGCATGAGTTTATAAACAGTATTGAAATAGTTCAATCCCCTAAGCGAGCAAGCAAAATTACACTGTTGTAAGTGTATTTACAGTAAACTTACTTATAACCAGTCTGAACTGGATTTACAGGTATAAAAGCAATGTAAATTTGTTGAAATTAGATACATGTGAAAATATGAGGCATCAACATGATCTGGTGCTTTGTGGCTATATTTCTAAACACTAACTAGACATGGAACAGAAGAAACAACTGGATGTGTTTTAGGTCTGTAGTCAGACCTTCTTTGTAAAAACAGCTGTGGTCAGCTAAGATGTTAGCATCCCTCAACTGGCAGGGTCTGCCCTTCATCCAGAGATTACCATTCCTCCAACAAGTGACTTGGCAATGAAGTAGATGAGGGATATTCTTGGGGTTCATTTAGCAGTGCTTCCTGACTTGGTCTTTGGTGGCTCTCCCTGTCCTGCATTATTTCAGTGATGTTCTTTGGGTAGTCTTTGAACAAAGGCTGCTGGATCCTTTGGTTCAAGGATACTTCTTAGAATCATAGAATCATTAAGGTTGGAAAAGACCTCTAAGATCATCGAGTCCAACTGTCAACCCAACACCACCATGCCCACTAAACCATGTCCCTAAGCACCTCATCTACCCATCTTTTAAATACCTCCAGGGATGGTG
>NW_008824473.1:3803846-3812729 GCF_000699105.1 Pygoscelis adeliae
ATGAGGTCTCCCCTCAGCCTCCTTTTCTCCAGGCTAAACAACCCCAGCTCCCTCAGCCGCTCCTCATAAGACTTGTTCTCCAGACCCCTCACCAGCCTCGTTGCCCTTCTCTGGACACGCTCCAGCACCTTGACGTCCTTCTTGTAGTGAGGGGCCCAAAACTGAACACAGTATTTGAGGTGCAGCCTCACCAGTGCCGAGTACAGGGGCACGATCGCTTCCCTACTCCTGCTGGCCACACTATTGCTGATCCAGGCCAGGATGCCATTGGCCTTCTTGGCCGCCTGGGCACACTGCCGGCTCATGTTCAGCTGGCTGTCGACCAACACCCCCAGGTCCTTTTCTGCCAGGCAGCTTTCCAGCCACTCTTCCCCAAGCCTGTAGCGCTGCATGGGGTTGCTGTGGCCGAAGTGCCACAACATTTCTTAATGTGAAAGCAGGTAGTTACATGTAATAAGAACATGTTTTATGTGACCAGAACAAATTCAAGAGGAGGATGAACTTCAACCAGTTCATTTCTGAAACTGGTATAGTCTCCCAACTCAGTGAAGTGCTTCTGAGTATTTTACTCCTATACCCTTTAGAAATGATTTACTCCTATGCCCTTCTGTGTGCTTTGTAACTACTATTTAAAAATTCAAACTAACTTCTGAAACATGAGAGTTGACTTGACATGATAGTGATCTGTATTAGTGATCGATGCCCTGTCATTGATGTTCAGCATGTATGTTTCTTCTCTTTCACAGCATCACTGTAGACAGTGTGGGAATATCTTTTGTGCCGAGTGCTCAGCAAAGAATGCCTTAACTCCTTCTTCTAAGAAGCCTGTCCGAGTCTGTGACACTTGCTTTAATGACTTGCAAGGATAACTGGCCATCGTGAGTGACAAAGAAATGTTACACTAAAATTTATAATTTCTGTTGATGCACTTCGTTCAGCACTCAGACTACTATTTAGTTTGGACAATGATTGTAACACTTGGCAAAATTTAGTATATTTTAAAATGTTTATTGATACCAAGTAAAACTATTGTATTTTTTGTGAGACATGGGCTCAGATCATCCATAGCTTATTGCCATTTATCCTGGAAAGAGCTTCTATGTCTAGATTAGAAATACCCAGTTATTTGTAAATAAAGTTTAAACAGAGGAGTAACAATGTATTTTTTTATCTTTTATTTTTTTGTTCAAGAGAAACAGCGTTTATGTGATATTGCAGTTTATTCCTATTTCCTTCAAAGAAAAAGGAAGATGCAAAAACTTGTGAGGATTTTATGTATCAAATGTTGCTGTAGAAGCATAACTAATTGTTGCATTTGATTGCATATCTGATGTTCTTTATAACCCCTTGTGATTCTGTTTTCTTTTTCTCTCTCTGGTTCTTGGACCTTTCTCTCTAAAGTTTGAACTCCACAGTGAGGGTAACTGACTCGACTCCAAGTCAGTTTTATTTGCCCACTTAGAACTTGTTGTAGTATCAGCACCTGAGTCCTTATCCAACTACAGCACTTGGATACTGGAACATCTTTACACACACAGTGTTGCATAGTTTTTGTGTGTGTGTGTGTCTGAGAGAGAGTACGTGTGAACAAATGATGAGACAAAGTTTAGCTGCACTGTAGAAATACTACATGATACATTACAATATTCCATCCCATATTGATTGATTTCACCTTTACGTATTCGGTTGATGGATTTTGATGTTCCAGAAACCCTTATATATGTGGGTTTTAAAAAGCAAACAAACAATACTGGTAGTAGCCTGTAGTGCATCTCTCCCCCTGCCCATACCCTGGAAGCCCTGAGAGGTCCTTGTGGTTCTAAGGGACATCCAGACCTTCCACACTAGGTATCCTACTAAGAAAAAGTCTTTTTTGAGACTGCTGCAGTGTATCTGACCTTTTCTTCTGTCCCTTCCCTCAGCTTTTGGTGGAAGAAGCTGAACTCCTGCTACACCTAACAAACCTCAATTTTCCATTGCTCCATCTGACCCCCATTATCAGGGGGTCTTAAATGTTATGTTAGTTATATGATTTAGTCTGCTCAGAATGGTGGTGTGAATCTCCTGCTACTGGCTTAGTTATAAACCAAACAGCTCTAAATAAGAGGCCAATATATGTCTTCAGATATTTATTTGTATTTTCTTTTCTGTACTTGCAGCAGAGGTTTGTTGTAGAGTTCACGTAGGCTCCAAACTTCTTTTTTTGTTGTGATTTTATTTACACCTGTTCGTTCTTGCCTGCCTGTCTCTAACTTTTCTTCCCTTTGCATCTGGTATTTCAAAACCGTTCAGGTTATTTCTTCTGAGCGGGGATTATGCCTTCCGATATTTAGGGACCCTTTGTCTTAAATACCCTAATAAATTTCCCACACCCCAAGCCCTTCTGTGTCTCACAAAATTTTGCCAGCTGTTCACAGAAAAGGACTGTGTCCTGAATTCCTCTACTTCTTGCCTGAGGTAAGGAATCAAATTCTGTCACAATGATGGAAGCTTAGCCATCGTTAGGCAGGTTCCTTTGCTTTTATCTATTGACAGCTCTATATGTGAATGAAGAAGAGTCTCTTCTGAAAAATATCTAGTCCCGATTAACTCTCAAGTGAAAAAACTTCTTAATCCCTCTTCTCCAGAAGTAGTGATTTATATGTTTCATATCCCTTCTTAGCTTACCTGTCTAGTTCTATATTTGCAGCCTCAAGGAGTCTTCCTCAAGGAGATTTCTTAAAATTAAATTCTTATTTCCCAAAAGCCAGCTGAATTATGTAACCGGTTCTCCTCACTGTAAAAGGGTTTGGGATACAATTGTGGTTGATGTGAAATACTGACCTGCTTTACTGGTTCAAACTTGTTGAGTTGCTTGCTCAAAAGAAACACTTGCTGCAATGATTCTGTATGAACAGAGCCTCTGGACTCGATATTTCTCCTCGTCAGTGTAACTGCTTGGCATAAGAATCTTTTGAATAGAAAATAAGAACAGAATCTCTGCCCCTGGCAATTTTTTTTCTACGTATTTATTTATTGAGAGAATCTGAAGAGTTTGCTTTTGAGCCTTTCTTTGTCTGACATGTGACTTCAGAAATGTGGGAAAAGTAAAGATGTGACAGTCACGTTCCAACCTAGATGTGCTCTGCCCTGTTGTGTCACACACGGAGCCTCATGCTGCTCTCAGGGTGAAGGACGACCATGTGGAGCAGAAGGGATTTTGAGAGGGAAGAAAGAAGCTTCCTGCAACTGCACAAGGACAAAGTGCGTGAGGCAGAAGAAAATGGAAATCTCTCAGGGGGATCTAGGAAAATGGTTAAAAGACTCACTTGTGTTCAGGCATTTTGCTTTTGAATGGGAATGTGTGAAAGCTGAGGAGAGAGCTCTGCAGTGAAGAGGAAGTGGTAGAAGCTCTGGTTAGGGTTGTTTTTAATTCAGCCTTTTGGGACGCCTTTGTGTAAAGACAAGCAGAGTCACCTCACTTAGCTGGCTGTTGAAGCAGTGCGGTTGGTTGACCGCAGATCAGACCTTGGTCTGGAGCTCCTCAGCTTCAGGGGCAAAACCAGCTTGATTTCTGAAGGTTGCTTTTTGCTGACCAGTGTATATGACCAAATTTTTGAGGGGACGGAAATGCTTTTCAAATAGACATTTGTAGAAAGAGTGATTGTTAAAATCTGGAGAAACAGTGGTAGGGTAGAAGCTTTCATGCTTGAGCTTTGAGTGTGCAGCAATAGGTCAGGATTTTTACAGCTTTTCACTGGAGTAAATTTATTACTCCATTCCTAAATCTTATGCTCCTTCTTTTGTGCTTATGATTCTTAGTGCTGGTCTGTATTTGTTGACAAGTTGATGTAGGGTCTATTATAATAGACCCTATAATGCTCTCGGCCTCACTGCCAGGTTGAAAGTTGTGCTCAAGCTCAGTAAAATGACCTATGAGATACATAATAAGGGAAACTGGAAGGTGAAAAGCTTTGTATTTATAAATCTGCTTGCAGAGTCTGACTGTTTTGATTGGCATGTTTCAGTAGGAATGTGGGTGTTTTGTTGCACTGCTTTAAAATATAAATAATAGGAAAACCTAGTGAAAAGCTTGGTAACTTTTAGCACGCTGAGCTAAAGGATTCCAGACAAAATAGTTTAATGCCCTGATTTTTCAGACTGCAAACACAGGAACAGAGGGAAAAACTAATAAAATGGCAGAAGAGACTGGAACCTTGGAACCAGAGGATGCACAGTGATGTGTTTTAACAGCCCCTAGCAAGAACTGGATTGCTCTGATTCACTGAGGAGAGGCCATTATGGAGCAAGAGGTGGAAATAATGGTAAAACCAGCTCCAACCAGTAGGTGTGTGGGATCCTCAAGCTGCCTTTGATTACTAGCCATTACCGTGGCATCAGGAATGGGACAGTGAAGTGTGGTGTTTGTTCCTGAAACTGTCCCCTCTGCGGGACACTCCATCCACATTCAGAACTGCTGCGGGAGCAGAATATGAGAGACCAGCTGCTACGTGGGCTGAGACAAGCTACAGAGGCGATCGGAAAAGCGTAAAGGATAGTCTTGTTAAGGCTGGGGAGAGGTTCTTTAACTTCCTGGAGACATTACCTCTCTTCCCAGCCACAATCCCTTGTGTTGTTGCTTCCAAAATGCCAAATCCTACTGTTCTACTCTGGCCTCACGTCAGCAATACGTACTTCATACTTCCATCCTGCAACCCCTCTGGAGGCAGGTAGCGTTGCAGAGGTCAGTGGCAGGCTTTTGATCTTAGCTGGCTGTGCTTCACTGTTATTTATTTCTTCTCCCCATGTATTCCTTCCCTCCAGTAATCTTCCCCTTTCTGCAAAGGTTGAACAAAGAGGATAAAATTAATGAGTCACAGTGGGAAGAGTTGCTGTCTGCAGATGAAGAGACAAAAGGAATTTTCTGCTGCAGCTTCCAACAGAGGCAAGAGGTTTAGAGGGATCTCGTTTTTCAGTTGGCTTCACTCTCTGGCACAAGAGTCCGAGGCTGTAGGGTACAGTGCGGGTTTTTTCTTCTGTTTTTGGAAGGCGTCAAGTAGCCAAGTTGCCATGGAGTGTGGAGTGCTAGGTACACAAGAGCAATGAATAACTATTTTTATTGGTTTGGGGACGCTTAGGATTATTTGTGAATCCTCGCTGGAAAAGCTTTCTTAGTGAAGCAAGAAGGGATTTGGGAGCAGAAGCATGAAGTAACCTTGCTGTGTTTGTATTACATTAGCAAGAACAATTGAATCTCTCATGCTAAGTGTAAGAGAAATGACATTCCTAAAGAAGGGACCTGGAAAACTCAAGTACTTTTAAATGTTAAATGTCACTTAAATGCAAAGTGGGAACAAATGCTTATTGCAAAACTTAAAAAATTTATGACCAGTACTCAGTGGCAGACAGAAAACTGCTGGAGCGTAAGTTCAAACAGAATATGTACTATGCCAAGAAGAATGATATAATGGTTTGAGTATGTTGAAACTGACAAATTACTCCTGCAAGTACCACCCCTCGCACTCTCATATTCTTGGAGGACTAGGAAACAACACTGTCATTTGCACTACGCACTTTTTGCTGTCTAACTGAATATAATCTACAGTAAGTGGAATGGCATAATTTGCATTGCATGTGTTAGCTGTAATCAGTGGACAGAAGGTTTATCTTCAGCTGGACTTTTCACTGTATTACATTTGGCCCCTTGCTATGTAAGGAGAATTGCACTCATAATTCCTTTGTACCAAAAATGCAATCATCGTCTGAGAGCACATGTAACAAAACCCATGTAGCCACGCACATGTTGTCTTTTCAGAGCTTATTTTAAGATGATAAAATGAGAAAACATGAATTTTATGTATTTTCAAGGGTCTTGCCAGTTGTCCAGTTCTTAATTTTTGAAGTCTTGACCTCAGCACCCCTTCTAGGATAAGTTTAAAATCATTGTCCAACCACAGCCTCTCCAAAAGCACTAAGTGGTGTACTTTTCAAAAGCAGCAATAATTGGATAGTAAAGTCCCTCCACAGAAACTCAGTTTTGGGGGTATTTTGGGTTTGGTTTCTTTTAAGGAGCACTGAATAAAGAGGTTTGCATCTTCAGAGAGAACATTAGATGCCACTTAAGATCACAATAATGAAGAGGAGAGGTACTAGCTAATGTAATAAACTCTGCCTTTTGTCTGTAGCTCACCACATACTGTGCACTCGCTGTGCAGCAGGTACAGGAGTATCTGCTCATTTGAAGATTACTGAAGCCCTGCTAACCCTTTTGGATCAACGTTACTATGAAAGCAGAAGCCTGATAGGCGTGTTTTCCAATTTTTCCTCCCCCTATGACCGAAACTAAAACCAAATTCATCTGTATTTCCTGCCTTTTTTGGGTAAAGAGGGCTGGGAAAGTGTTCATCGTTATATGTCAACAGGCCAGTGCTGGCAGGTCCAGGCTCCTGCTGTTGGCTTTATGGCAAAGTATTCCGTTGTATCACGCTAAAGCTTGATTTCTGGCACAAAAGGGATGTTTGAAAGAATGTCTTGCTGGGTTAGCAAGTACCAGAACTTTTTATAGTAATGTGTCCAAAATGCTGCTTGTATAGGATTTGTCACTTTTGTAAGAAAAGAAAAAAAAAAAATCACCAAAAAAAATCATAAAACCCCACCATTTGATGCCGTTACATAAGATTTCATTTAAACTACCTCTCAGCGTGAAATTCAAACATTAGGTAAGTTTAATAAGGTTTGCTCACTGTCATGTTATGTAAAAGTTATAGTGAATGCCAAAATTGCAAAAGTTTATCACCAAAAAGGAAAAAAGTTAAGTCTTTTTTTTTTTTTTTATGTCTTTGAAAGTATTCAGTAGTTTCAAGTTATTGTAAACTATGTTGTATTCTTTTAACTTCTGTAGTTTCAGTCTTGCAAACTAGCTGCTGGACAGGAAATAAATCATAACCCACAAGCTTTCATAATCACGGTCTGCTGGGTAAAAACAATTTTGTATGCAGCTTTGTCATTTGGCTATAGATAGCCTCATTCACCAAATGTACCATTAATTTAGTCGTCTTTTTTTTCTTCAGTACTTGAGATGTGAACTTGATGAATGGTATTCTGTAATGGATGCGTGCCACAAATTACATTGTCTTGTTAGCCTCTTTTCTGAATTTTAATGATCAGTTTATTATTGCAGATGTGAATATTGCTCATACAGCTTAATTTCTGTATAACTGTATAAAATATAAATGGAAAAAGTTTTAAGTTCTTACCCAGTATTTAGAGGTAATGTATTATAATAGCCTTATGTTGCAGTTTTACCTACAGAGTACTGCACTTCTTTTAAACTGGATCATACCATCTTGGTAGGTGTAGGTAAATTTTTTTTTTTTGCATGAGTGTGTTTTGGGTTTGTTTTTAATTGAAGTTTGATTCTCTTAAGTTCTATTTTCAGTGTTTGTGTTTACTACTTGTGATCATGTAGTTGTGCCTTACATTGTGAAAGAATTTAGTCCAGTGTGCACTGTAATTCCTAAACTCTGCGATTTGGAAGGTGGCTGTGGATTTGGATGAGAAGATGACACCATGCATTAACTGGTTCTGTATAAACTATGATGAAATGTTACTGAAATGTCATTTTTGTTTTCTAACCTGTTAAAGGAATGATTAATGACAATAAAAAAAAAAAAAATTACACCTTTCTAATAGACCAGTTCTGTCATTCAAAACTACCTTGCCCCATATCAGACAGCAAAGCTACTTTGAAATGGGGGATATATAATTTTACAAATGAACTGTTGGGAAGCCACACATCTAAGAACAAGCTAAACGCTCCAGTTTCGTAGACTTGTGGGGAGCTGCAGCAAAACCTTTCACGTTCCTGAGGAGGCAGTGATAATGACTGTTTTTCAAATCTGTTTTTTTCACAGGTTAAATTCAGAGTAGTTTTTCCATTCCCAATGTCTGCACAAGGCTGCTGGGTATCCCGTGTTCAATTCTGTCACTGGCTGTGTTCAGACATCACATTCAATGCAATCGGACAACTGGCATAACTGGAAGACTCGGAAGTAGCACTGGTTTTAGTTCTTTAGACTAATGAAGGGCTTGCTTGTCAGGTGGAAACCTTTCAGGGTGAAGCTGTGCTGCAGAGAGAAGCCAGGTGATTAATGTGTGTGTGATCAGTCCCATGACAAAGCCACTGTTGAATTGTGGGGGTATTCACAAAAAAAGTGTTTTGCTGTTGAAGCAGATCTTCCTAGGGGCTCTATGTAGACAGTGGAGAAAGACGGAGAAAAGAGGTCTCCTCTGAAAGGCAATTCGAGATGGGAAGTTAATTTCTGCCTCGACTGCTTTCTGAGACGTCTTTCTCTCCAGACCACAGAAGAGCCTGTTGAGCTTACGTCTCCCTAAAGACAGCCTGTGTGTGAGTACTTCCTTCCCCTGGCGTGTCTTCCTTGGAGACATGCTGGCCTCCAGGAAATACTGAATCTCTGGGACTACTTAGTTGTCTGGTAAACTGAGCAGACCTGGCTTAAGGTTGTTTTGGCAAAAATACACAGAGATGCAAAACACCCCCTCACTTCTGCCAGTGCACAAAGCGCAGAGCTTAGTCTATCACGTGTGCCTTCTCTGACCTTGAAATATCTTTCTGTCCTATCAGTATTGGTTTCAAGATACTGTGAGGTTCTGGTGGGGCACCAGGGGAGCAGCTGAGCTTGGGACCGGGGAGATGGAGCACAGCTGTGTAAGCCAAGTTGTGGCTAAGTGGTTGCAGCTTGTATGGTCCTGGAGCAGATCTGCTGTCTCCACTCCGTGCTGCTCTCCTGCCTTACACATTCACCGCTTGGCATGGAGCCTGAGTAGCTGTTCCTTTCCCAGGAAGCTGTGACAAAAACTTGCCCATCACAGGCACAGGGGGAA
>NW_008824473.1:3812774-3837510 GCF_000699105.1 Pygoscelis adeliae
AACCAGGTAAGCGCATACATATATACAGCCTCCAGACCATAGCTTGTGTATACAGGTGAACCAGCTCAAGTGGATAGAATGTACCACCACATCCTCATGGGTGGAGCTGGGGAGGAGCGGGGTTAGGGTCAACACTTGGACTCATGACTAATTCGATTGTGGAGTAGAGGTGAATGCAAAGTGAATGCTGACTTCCCTGTGAATAATGTGAACGACTGGAATGGCACTCCTACATTCTTCAGCATAGTCCTCATCTGGGTGGCTTCTCTGTTTGCTTCCCCCTGAAGTAATTTCTGACACTGAGGGGATATTCTAAGGGCTAACCTTTCTGCTGAGGGAGACTAGCTGATTGCGGACAGAAATTGGGAGAAGTGACAGTGTCGCTTAGAGTGGGTTTAGGGAAGTCTCCTTTTTTCTCTTGACTATGGCTAATCTCAGGGGATTAGCCAAGGCTAAACTGGTGAGAAGCACCCTCCCTCCGTGGTAGTAACCTGCACGAATGTTGTGACAAGCAGTTTCAGGCTGTTCTGTGGGTATCTTCCAGTACGTCAAAAAGAGGGAAAGATAAAATGATTAACAGGGGCACACTTCTGCGACGTGGACCACACATCTGGGATAGCAGTGAAGTATTGAATGGTTTAATGCAAAAGGAACACTCAAGTTTGTGAAGCAAACTTGAACTTTAAAGGCTTAAATGGATGTAAACAATGCATAATGACAGATCTGCTGTTAATAAAGTGGTGAAAAAGCTCAGGTAAAAAAAAATCCCAATAAAGCAGGGCATCATTGCACTTTTGTTCTTTCTTTTTATATATGCTGTAGCATCTCTAATTTAACTGAATGTTATATGTAATGACGTCCTTTTTCAAAGAAACTTAATCTCATTTTAAAAATTAATGGGGAGTCAACACAACATATACTTTTACTGATCTGCCTCCACAAGCTCAATCTTAATGCAAAAAACATCTTGTGATGTTATAGTTTAGTAGGTAGAGAGGCATAACTATCAGGAGCTATGGCTACACAATTTTAATTTCATGAAATTTATTAATACAGTTTGAATGATCTCGGAATAACTCTTCTAGGCTTTTCTGGTGAATGAGTTCTCTTCACCAACATAGGTTTTTTTTTCCCCTGTCCTGCTTTCTAGGAAATGACAAGCTGTATTAAAGCTTCCCTGGATGGCAAGAGCCTTCCCCTAGCTGAAGCAAAGGAGCATCTAAGAGCAATACATTTAATGCATGGCTCATTTTCCCCCTCCAATTTATTCCTACACCCTGTGGTCAAAACTCCTCGCTTCTGTCTAGTCAAGTCAGAAATCTGTTAGCTTCAGAAACTTAAGGCGTGCTGCAAAAAATAACTGTGTTATCACCACAACAGTCTTCCACTGGTTCTGTCGGTGCTGTGCTGACATTATTATATTTCAGAGGATTCAGCTGGGAAGCAGAAAGCGGTGCTTTTCTTGGTTTCATGTTGCGTGGTGTAATTGGAGATTGCTGTTTCTATCTGTGACATCCATGTTTTCTGTAATAAGAAAAAATAATTTGTAAACCAAGACAATCTAAAAAAGTTCCAGTAATTCGGATACATAAACACCCAGAGCCTTTAGTTTTATTTAGCCTTTCTTCAGGCCCATGCTCAAAATTCCTGAAGTAAACGTGAATTATCCCAGAACTGAGACTCTCCCAGTTGCTCATGCCACTACACGGTGCTGGAGTCTGTGTCTGGGGCCAGGGGTTTCTAGTGAAGGTTTCCTTTTTGGTTGGAAGGTAGGATTTTAATGCTCTGCTTGCTTGTAATGGTGACGTTTGCTGCAGGCTATTTCACCTGTTTTTGTGTAATATTTATTAGTTTAATGCTGTCCCTGCAGTTTGGACTCCCTGTTTCTCTGATTCAGACAGCCCCAGTGCTATCAGCATCACAGATTCTGTCCCCCTCCAAGATCTGTCATGTGCTGTCACATGAATTTCAGTTTCTAGCATCGCACTGGCAGCATTCACCTCTATATCTGTTGTCATCCAGGTATGAGGGCAGGGGGTGATGGCTGGAGAGATGGATTTAAAATACGTAACTTCCTTCTCTTTGTGCTAGTCCAGATGGTCTGGGTTGCAGAAGCTGAGTTGTCTCTAAATTGCTATGATTAGACATTACAAATTAGTTGGCAGCAATACGAGCTTAAGGTCTAGCTGTGCTTCTCACATCCCAGGATTTTTATTTTGCCCGGTCAGGGGCTGCTCTCCCTGCTGTAACGCATGTAGAGACACTGAGCTTTGATGTAAAGAGTGGAAATGCATGAGAAGAGGCAGCCTGTTCTACTTCATGCTATGCTGGGATTCGTGAATTTTGTTATTGACCCATCTGCTTGTTTCTTGTGTGTGTTTACACCCTGAACGAGTTAAAAACATGGCTTTGAAAAATAGAAATCTGGAGAGAGAAATTGGATGACCTACAGGTTTAAGGAGTCCCAGCAGAGGACGTGGGAAGAGTCTGCACGTGCAGGCTGTATGTGCCTGGCAGAGCACAGAGCCTGGCTTTGGCATGGGGCGGTTGCTCTGGCCCCTCTGGAGCTGCTGGCAGAGGAGGGTCCGATGCGCAGCATGGTGGTGGTTACACAGGGGTTTGCCAGGCAGTAAGGGACCCACAGGAGGCAGGATTTAAATTGTTGAGCTTTTCAAGGCTCAGGGAGGAGAGCAGGGGACAGGGAGAAGGGAACAGAGGGCGGGACGGTGGTATGAGTGGGATGAGCAGCATATTTCAGGTCTGTGTTTTCACGTGTCTGCTGAGTATTGGGTCTCCGAGAGAGAGGTGGGAGTGGGGCAAGGGAGGGATTCGCTGCATCTACGTTCACTGCGTTGTGTGTGCTCGCCATGCAGTCGGTAGAGCACAGTATGGCAGCGAGAGGCAGGCGGGCAGGGTGAGCTTGGGCTTTGCAAGGGAGCCGAGGCAGACACTTCACAAAAATCAGGAGATCTAAGAGGCAGCTCGCAACGTAATAGCCCTCTGCTTGGGACGAGTCAACGAGAATATGAGACGTACGGCTTCATTCAGTTTGCTGTCTCCGTTTTGATATAGCTTAGCTAGCTCGAGGCCCTGGTCTGACGGTCCTCACCAGTATCAATCTTAGCCAGGTCATCTTCCTTTCTGCCTTGCAGAATCACGTCAGCTAAACCCATGAGCTCATCTTGGCTAGCAAAGTTTCTTTAAAAAATACATTGATCGTGCTGAGATTGGGCTTCTTGGGAGCTGAAATAAGGTATTTCACTTTATCCAACTGGTGCTGGAAAGTCTACCTTTCTTAGGGCTCAGAGTGCCTAAAGTCAACAAAATGCGGTAATGCCACCACATCCAAGTGAAAAGAACCTTTCACTGCAGGATTTTCTCCTTTGGTAAACTGGACTTGGGAGACATTGAGAAGATGGTAGCCAGCTGGTGTGAAGGCAGCTTTGGAAGGGAAAGGTAATATTTCAATAACAGGAGAAGGTAATGACTTCTTGAGTAGATACCTGTAGTGGATACCTATTCCAAGTACCAACCAGTGACTTGGAAATGGAAAGAATTCACTCATTGCTTTTCCCTGAAAAGTCTATCTACTGCAATTTACTTTTAAGAATTAGTATTAGTGGTAGTCAAATTTCTGTGCATTAGGTATCTGAGAATGAAATTCAACTTGCAGGAGAAAAAAATACTTCTGTGAAGTGCCTACCGCACTTTCAGATGTTATATACAGCACTGTTACTAGAAATGTGATGTGGTGTGAAAATGAGGGGTAAATTTATATAACAGTGGAATTAATCATACCATCTGTTCAATCTGAAATTGCAAGATGTGTGTCGTGCATAGATGAGCATGATACAGTTTTCTGATCTGAGTACTACTGCATATGAGTTGGGTGCGGGGGGTGTGTGTTTTGGTTGACTTCTCTGGGGGGGCTGACCGTCTTCATTTCTGTGACACAAGAAATGGCTTTTTTTTTTTTTTAGCAATCGGAAATGATAATGTTTTTCAACAAGAATATGACCTGCTATCAACCCTCTTACAAAATTGGTATGTGTTCAACAGCAAAAATTCTGTAACAAATGTGTGAGCCAGAACACTGGGGTGTTATTTTGGTTTGGTTTGGTTTTGGTCAAATGTCACAACTGTAATAGATTCTCAGCACAGCACGGCCACTTTTAGGCTGAGATCTTCCTTTAGGGAAAGCATAGTTGTGTAATTAGAGAAGAAAAAAAAAAAGCTGTGCTACTTACCTTGGCAGTCTCTGTCTGAGCTTGTAGTAAGAAGACTGCTATGCACTGACGATACCTATTTTCGTGCTGTATTAGGAAAGCATTTCGCAGGCTGAAGACTGTGGAAAAAATATGGAGAAATGATATAAATTCCCTTGTGCAGCTGTCAGTCCAATTTTGTATCACATTGTCTCGTTATAATTGCAGAAATGATATGTGTAATCATCTTTTCTGATTCTTAATAGGGCAATGCACCCTGATAGGGTTAGTTTTTTGTTGTGCGGGAAGCTTTGTTATTTCAAAAAGTTAATTCTGCTTGCATTTGTTTTATTTTAATTACTTTATCATTGTGCAGCTAAGGTGCTTTTGAGTCTAGCTGAGGATCATTACGAGAAGTTTCCATTCAAAGTGGACTAAATCATACCTGAAGTTAGAGAAAAATATCAAAAATTAAAGATAAGGCCCCATTTTTATTTTATTTCAAACAGGTCCATATGACGGCTGCTACGTAGGGAAGTGGCTGCACTTGGGCTGATGGTGGGTTTGGGCTCTCCCTGGGGCATGTGCATGAGCTGGCGCTGCTGCCCAGGGTGCCCCCGGTCGGCTGCTGGCAGCAATGTCTCGCAGGGCCGGGCATGTTGCCAGCAGCCCTTCGGTTCCTGCCAAACTTCTGCGGAAGTTAATCGGTGACTCTGGGTATGACAGCAGCATCTCCTGGGTCCTGCAGATGACTTCGGGCATTATGGGGCAGGTTTCCCTGCAAGGGGACAAACCGGCATCAACGTCGCATGTCTGGAGTGAAGGGGTAGCTTAAGTCTGCTACGAAGGAAGTTTGGGGGAAGAGGAGGAGGAAGCATCTTCAGGTAGCCAAAACCCTGCAGCAGATGGCAGGCGTGCTTGGGTGGACTGTTTGTGGCAGGGAGGTGGGCACAGTAACCTGTTATAATGCACTGGATTCACGTGGCGTTGCTTTTTTTAGCTGGAGTTGACGTTGCTGTAAACGAAGCAATGGTGAACGAGGTGCGGGATTGCCTCCCCGCGAGCGGTGGCCCTAAGCGGAGCGCTGCTCCTGAACCCACACAGCCCGAGGAGAGCGCAGATCTTGAGCTGCCAAGACAAGGCAGCATTTTTCTGAGTCTACTACAGTTGACATATCTTTTTGATAAACTTATCTAGTTCATGTAGTTTGCTGTGAAGCCTTGTACTATGTAGAATATCTTGCTGCTGCGTAATGCTTCTTGTCCAAGCATTTCCAAGTGTTCTACAGTCAGACCTCTAAATGTTTCTGGAAGATAGTGTCCTATAATCCTAGTTTTATAGAAAAGGAAAGTGGAGCACAGACTGGTTAAATTACTGCAGCAAATCAGTTAGCAGCAGCAATTTGTAGCAGCTGAGGGGGTATGTTTCAGAACTCATGCCTTCTGTCTGTCTGTGGTCAATGGGAAATACAACTTTACAGTTCTAAAAATGTATTTTCTGGGCAATGCTTGGCATCGGGCTCTCAGTAATGCTTTTTAAAAGAAATTCTGTGGCTGTAAAGATTACCAGTCTTTGATATAGTGACATACCAGTGGGTCTGGCCCCTTCAAACTTGGTGTAAAGCATTAATAGTGGAGCAATAATAAGTAACTGCAAAAATTAAATCCAGAGCAGAATGTTAAAAGGAAAGCAATTTCCTAATCAGAAAGTAAGTTGCTGCTTACGATCTTCAGAGATGGGTTCCTACTATTACACTTACATGTAAAGTTACATCTCTTGTACAAGGTCCTGGCATTTGCAGATAGTTCTGCTTTTAGGGTAGCTTCCCAGTGTTATGAGCACACCATTATCTCTCTTATCCTTTCACTGATACGTAGCAGGCTTTGGGCTAGAATTATCCTGTATAATTATCAGCCTCCTGCCTGCTGCCAAAAGGGTATTTCTATGACATTGCAATATATATGTTTTTTTCTAGTCCTTGTATTGAGGTATTTTTCTTTCTAAAGTGAGATCAACCCTCAGCAAACTAATGGATGCAAAAGTACTTGTTAGATCAAAAATCAGAGTTTCATTTTTGATTAACGTGGTGGATCACTACAAGTCACATGCTGCCCTTTCTAAGAACATGCTAACTAATCTTTTACTGCCACCAGTAGTAAGAGTCTCCCTGAGACTGCAAATAAATTGGCAGCATTCCCCAAGGTCACACATTCCTGACAATATTTAATCTCTTCTTTTTTTTTTTTCTTTTTTCCTGCAAAGGGACATTTTCCATTGGCAGTGGAAGTTTTGCTTATTTTACACAAGATAGTGGAAATCTGAACTGCAAGGTCCCTCTTGTAATTTTTCTCACTATTTTTATCGTACCCCGCTCCAAGGGGTCCTGTATTAGGATGGGGCTTCCAAAGTGTTACAAACCTATGGGTAGGTAACGGAGACTGCCATAGCTACAGCTGTAATGAAGCTGGCAGGAATATATGGGAGAGAAATCGGGCAATGAGGTCCAGAGTGCAGGGAAGGGCCATGACCAGTGGCCCAAGCCTGGGCTGGGATGCAGCAGGTAACTTTGTCTACGCTGCTGGTTGCAGCTGGATCATGGGGATAGAAGGACCCTGGTTGGAAATGTCTGAATGTAGGAAATGCTGTCTTGGAAAAAAAATCCAAAAATCTTATTCCTACGTCCATTAATGGCTTTTATGCCCAATCTTGTATGTGCAAACTGGAGGGTGGTTGCACCGCCCTTTCCAGCACCCTGAAGGTGTCGACCTTGCAGCTAGTCTGGGCTTAGGCGGGAACGTGGGGCTGCCCTCCCCTCCACCCTGCAGGCGAGAGGTGGTGGCTGCATTTGCTTCATTTCTGCAGGGTTGGTAGGGTGACTCATTAGGCAGACAGACGATGCCTGGAGCACATTTAAAAAAAGGTTATTCTTCTCTGTGTTCATCCCCTTATCTCATCTTTAGTCATTCGCCTTTTATTGCCTACCTTTAGTTCCTATCAGCATTGATGCTGAAAGCTAATTACTCTGGGTGAATGTATTTCAAAGTTATTTTACGGGCTCTATGTTTATTTTCCATATCTATTGATTTCCTACAGAGCACTCTAGCTCCCTGAGCTTTTCCTCCCAGTCTTTAGGATTAGGATGCCTGACAGGCCCTGGAGCCCAGAGATTTGCATTTCTCTAATTTCTCCTTGGTATAGGAGGCTCCTGGGATCTGGGCAGTGTTAGACTGAGGTGTGTGAGAGCCTGCATCTCAGACCGAAGGGAGGCCTGATTTTTCATGCCCGCTCTCTCACCCCAGCTCTGATTTGGTGACTCCAGGGACGTTGTTTTGGCAGGGTAAGGCTGGTCACTCTCTGTGCAGGTCAGTCCTCCTCCCCTCCTCACCCAAGGACACAGCACCAGGTGTTATTGGGGCAATTTCCCCTGGCGATGCGTTTGGATGTCTGTGAGCGAGGAAGCATTGACGTATGGTGGGTAATTTCCATCCTTCAATAGCTGGTAGGGAGGTGAGTAGGAGCAGCAGCAGGAGGTAAATCTCCTCTCCAGCCCCCTCGAGAATTGCTGCTGCACACGTGTGGGGACACCCAGGAGAGCAGTGTGCTGGGGTGTTGGGCAGTGGCACAACTGAAAAAATGCTGCATAACTACTACGGAATTGAAAATGTACTTGGGAAAGAGGCAGGGTGTTTGACAGAGCGTATTAGGATGGTTAGGGCAAGGAAATACTTGGTTCGTGAGAAAGAAGTCATTGGAGTCTTGATACCTCCTTTGGGGTGAATGGATAATATCTGACAGTCGCTGGTGTGTACGTGAAAGTCACTGTTAGAGGCAGGGGGACACGGAGTGTAACGTCTGTGTTAGCAGGTCATGCCTCACAGTAAGAGCAGAGCTGTGAAGCCAAACAGTGCTGAGGCACCAGCGTTTGCACTCCAGGCATCTGGGGGTGGTTTGTGGGCAAACAGCGTCTTATCCTTACACTGCCGTGTACGCAATGCATTGAAGTGGTATTTATGAAGAGGTTCAAATGCATGTGGGCACGTACCTGTAACGTGGACAGGGTCAACGTTTTTCAGTATCAATCTGTCTAGCGGGATGGGCTGGTCTAGGACCGTGCAAAACCCACCCTCTCTTATGAAGGACTGCAGCTCAGGAGTGAGGGAAGGACAGACAGGGATTAAGCCGGCGTCTGAGCCCCCGTATTTCTGGGAATAGAAAATGAAGTTGGTTAGCTGGTTGTCTGCCATCTGCTCATGAAGTATAGGCACTAAACAGCCCTAAATTATGTGTTTTCTCTTATCAAAGGTACTCAGGCAGCTTATTTGCCTGAAGAACCTCAGAAAAATTCATCGGTACCTGGGGTTCTCCTGCAAGGTCACACTTTGTACTAAAAAACCACAAGAGAAATGCAATACAAATCCACGGGCAGAAAACAGTCAAAGGTGTTCAAAGGTCTTTTTTTCCTCCCCTTTCCCCCCCGCCCCTCCTTCTTTTAATAGCAGGACTTTTTCTCCATTCCTTGGAGGTGCAATTCCCTGTCTCCCCGTGCGCACTTGCAGAACACACAATTGCTGGGGCTCCAGACGAGTTGCAGCCCCTCACAGAAGGTTCATCAACACACGTACGTGGGGCAACCCTCAAAGAGACTTGCCTGTGGGCACCAGGCCTCTTGAATCCCTACTCCCTTCATTCCTCCCCCTCTATGGGATGGTGCTGCTGTTCTACCATCTCTCACTGCGTGCCTTCTCTATCTCCTACAAAGGCAGAACAGGTACTTCTTTAAAAGAAACCAAGAAGAATTTAAATCAGACACAAACTACTTGAGGTTTAGCACAGGTCCGCTTAGCATTAATTTAAATCATCTTCATAAACTTAATTAGCTAGATACACTCCTACACTGAAGCTTTAGGAATTTCAGGTCATCCAGTCCTTTTTTTTGGTGCCTAAATACAGATATTTATCATCTATAGAACTCTCTCTATAGCATCTTTCATCAATAAAAATTTTCTTAAGAAGAGTCATTATATCTCCATTTTAAACTAGGGGAAATCAGGGCAAAGAGAGGACAGATAAAACGAGCTGTGTTGGAACTGAGAATAAAGCCAACCTTCCATCTATTTTAGTATTTCCCTGTTTTCTCCCCCTCCCCCCCTTTTTTTTTTTTCAATTCTTTCCAACAGTTCTGATATCTCTGGGATAAAAATTTCTCAGGTTGCTGGACTGAGTCATGAGGGGAGCATTAGAAAACTTATTATATTCTTGAAACTTTTCTGAGCTTTAGGAATCCAGCTCATCAGAACACCACCAGGAAAATATTAAGGTCTTGTAATGTAAATTCTGTCATAGTATTCCTGTAACATACTGAGCCTAGAAGCAGGGTTTTGAATCAGTGTTATGGTTTGCTATTAGCATAAGGAAGTATCACCCGTCCTTCATGCCGATTAGTCGTCTTGTGCTTTGGAAGATTGATCTAACAACAAAAATAAATTCAAAGTATTTACCAAGGTAAAAAAAACATAACAACCGCAACCATGTATATCTCTATCCATTATTACCTTTTTGTTACGTTTAGTTTTGGTAATTAATAGGAAATCATCGAATAGGAAGAGGTAGACGTCAAGAAGTCTTGTGCTTTCTGAGGAGGAAAACAAAAAAAATCAGTATGATGGTGTGATTATTTTAAGGAATTGCTACTTCTAAGATGAGGCACATCTATGACTCACTGCATCTTACAAAATGCTTTTAACAGAGAAGCATGGTTTCCAACATAGTAAACAACTACTCATGCCCTAGTCTGCACTCTCAAATGCAGCACTTAAAAAATCTTGTGTCTCTTGATGATTTTGGCTACTAATACTTGTACCTTGTAGCAGCTACCTCATTATGAAAAAACAACTACTTGCCTGCCAGGAAAAGTGACCTGGATCACCTGGAGTACCTACAAATACAACAATCAGCATGCTATAAATTAGCAAATCTTACCTGGTAAACAGTGAACCTTCTGAAAATGGCAGAGGTAAAGGAATAGGGAAGTGCCACCTTTTCCTTGTACCTTTAAATACTGGTATGCTGCACTCTTCACAGGCTTTTGCAGCGACAAAATGTTAATTGATAGCATTGCAAAAGCCTTTCAAAAACTACACAAAATAGTGTTGGCTTAGCTTTTCTTCCTAGCTTAGAGGTCATGAGGATGTGAGGAGTATAACAACAAATGCCTGTGAGAATGTTTCAAAGTCTTTCAGGTTGATCTCCAAGCCATGTGGAAGGTTCAGGTGGTATTATAATAAATAATAGGGAGCAATTTAACAAAAGCAAGAGTAATTTTTTAAGCAACTTTTTGCAGGAAACCTGGACTGTCTATTGGATTTGCAGAGTTTGGTCCTTTGATCTCTTCCTTGTTTATGGCTCCTCCTATCCTTTTCCATGAATCTTTCTTTAATTTCCCTTTTTGGTCCCAACTTGCTGTCCTATTTCACTTCCAGAATCGCCTCCTTTATCTGCTGCAGGCTTTATCCTTTATAATCTGTCCTCTGGCTACTCTGTACCAATGGGGCATCTCTGGGTGTGAAAAGTAGGCATGAAATGCCCAGCTACTCTTCACAGCAAATGGGGTTGGTCAGAGCTATCCAGGCAATCTTGCAGGATCCTAAAATACTTTTTTGAGTGTTTGGTTCTGAAAGGTTTGGCTTGAAAACTTCTTGTCTCATTAATGTTGCACAAAGCGACATCAGTAACTACTGAAAATTAAAATTCTAACTAGGTCATGGATCAGCCAGCTGCATGGAGAATACAGAAACTACCATGAGGACCTTCTTACGTGCCACTGGAGATTCAGAAGACTACAGACAAACAAGTTAGTGTGTATCAGACATCTTATAAAAACTACCCTTCTGTAAGTTTCTATGAAGTCAGAAACTTCATAGAGGGTTCTCCACAGCATCTCTTGTACAGCAATAGGCTTTTGTGGGTGTTACACAGGAAAGAATTATTTGTTGTAAACTTTGTCTACTGCTGTGGACAAACTTTTCTGTTTGATTTATACTGTGTTCACAGTCATTGAATGGCATCAGCTGCAAGGAACCTCTGGAGGTCTCTGGTCCAACCCACTGCTCCAAGCAGGCCAAGCTAGAGCAGGTTGTTCAGTCAAGTTTTGAGTATGTCCAGGAAAGGAGAGACTGCAACCTCTCTGGTCCCCTGTACCAATATTTGACCACCCTCATTGTTAACAAGTTTTTCCAACTATCTAATGGGGGAATACCCCATGCTGCAACTTGCAGTTATGTTCATCCTTTCTGTGTGCAACTCCAAGATGCCTTTAGCTCCATCTGCCTTAAACCAGCCATTAGGCAGTTGAAGACAGCAGTAATGTCTTCCCTGAGCCTTCTCTTCCTACATCTGAACAAACCCACTTCTCTCAGCTGCTCCTATTCTCAGTTACAGGATTACAAAAAACCCCATGCAACTGTGGTTTCAGTGATCTCAGTTTCATCCAAACAAGCGCAGTTCACCTTAACACCGAATTTGTGTGAGTCTGTTCAGAGTGGTGACTTCAGGATATGCTTCTTTCTGTTGTGAGGCATTATATTTGGCTTGTGATTTCATTTTTGTCTTGAAAGATATTTCATTCAGACAAGTGACCAAATGCCAGGCACTTTTATATTGCAGATTGCAGGCAGCTCTCTGTCTTGATGGGCAAGAGTTATGCTTACATCTCCTTCTCCATTTTCTAATTACATATTGCAGAAAGAAATGTGGCCACCCAATGGCCACCCTTACCTCCTGCATTGGGAGCTCATGTCTCATCAAGAGAGCAATGAGTGCAGAGGAAAGCTTTGTCAGGAGAGGACTCGGTGGCTTTCTTTCTCCTCTGCCCACCCCCCCCTAAACATCAGCAGCAACCTTTTCTTCTGCTCTCCATATCCCTGCTGTTGTGCCGCCTTCTCTGCTACTATAATTCTCCTCACATGGGAGGGAAAACAAAAAAACTGAAAAATGGACTGTGTCCCTTTTGCTGCTCCCTTTATAACAGTAATAATGGTGGTGGGAGACAGAAAGTGTTGCGTGCTTGTTCTCTTCACCTCTGCTCCTGAGGAGGTGGTGAAGGAAATGTAAGACATGGGCTGCGCTCGTTTCTGTCAAACCATTGCTATAGCCCTGCAGCCACCATGGCACGCAGCTTCCAGCATCTTTTCAGCTGATTGTCTTTTCCAAACTGCCCAGGCTCTGCTTCCTGCTCGTGCAAGGAGAAAATTCTCCTCTCCTGTGCAGGTGGAGATTCTGCAGTAGCTCCCCAGCAGGCAACCTCTGCCCTGCCACAAAGTGGTGCCTGTGTGTCTGGAGATGTGAGTCTCCACTCTGCCAGGGTGATAGACAGCTGCGAGCAGTGTTGTAGAAATCAACATGCTTGCGTGGGACCACTGTGCTACCTGTGGAGTTAATGGCATGTTGTATGAGTACTCTGTTCCCATAAAAAGGGAAGCCACCCGGCAGGATAACACCTTCTTGTTCCAAGGTATCCATCAAAACAGCAGTCTTGGAGATGAAGTATGAAATAAAAATAAGAAAAACCTCTGGACTTTCCAGTAATTTTCAATGAAACACATAGCAGATATGGTGCCAGAGAGGTGAGGTATGTTGACATCGGTCCCCGGGCACGTAGGGCACCTTGTATAGGACAGTCTAAACTTCCCGTTTTCCTCTTGCCGCATTCTTGAACGTGACAGTAAAACGCTCTCTTTGAGAGGCAGGCGTTGGCCAGTCAAGCTGATTTCTTCAGCATCTGGCAGACTGAATATCCAGATGTGACAATAAACAATCATGCAGATTACTCATCCTTTTGGCGGTTTGGCTGTTTCTCGGTCTCTCTCTGACAAGCTGTACATTTGCTTTTTCTTTCCCGCACCTGCCCAAATACTGTTGCAGAGGTTCATTCTGGACCTGCCATAACAAAATATGATTCTGTTAAGCTAACGCCTGATACCAGGACATTTAGGGATGTTACCTGCTATGGTTAGTCTCCCTTCATGTAGCAGAAGTCTGTTCGCTGAAGACAAAATGTTTTCACTGCTGTTTTCTCTTAAGCTTTGCTTCAAACACTTGACCCAAAAAAGAGAGAGAGAGAGAAAATGGGGAATCTTGCATATCTGGTGATGAACTAGGAGGCAATCAGCAGTTAAACTGAGCACACGTTTGCTTTTACCTCAGGCTAAATACATCACGCAGCTAATGACTGAGCATGGCTGAGTTTCTTCAGCAGTGCTATTGCTTAAATGTGTTTACGCTTTTGAAATGTTAAGTTGGGTTTTTCTTTTCTGGAGTGAGTTTAATGGTTTTTGCAGCCCTGCACGTGAACAGACATAATCCTTGAGGTGAGACCCACTTGATGATGTTACCATAATGCTGCTTAAAGTCTATCTGTATGGGTAAGGGAGTAACCGCAGCAGAAAGGTGCACGTGTTCCCAGGTATGCTGCGTAATTTTTTGTAATGCTATTTAAATGTAAATAGAAATTTCTTTGGCTCAGCTTGAGGAGTGAGAGAGGCAAATAATTTCTACTTCGTATCCTTATAAACAGGTAGTAATACTTAGATCTATCCCATTTCATTCTGCCCCCTAAAAGCAAACACTGGAGAGTCCTCCTGGGTCATATGATCGTACTCTCTTGGATGCTAGCTGAGAGCAACCCATGCTGCCATCCAAGGCATGGTGCACAGCCTGCGTGTTCAGCTACGCTGTTTGCAGTGCTCAGGCTGCAGCTGCTCCTGTCAGAGCAGAGCCATCCCCAGTAACTAAAATATAGACAATCAGACAATCGGCCAACTTAGACCATGCTATAAAGATAGATAGGAAACTAAACCTTCCTTAAGGAAAAATGCCCTTTAAAGAACCGCTTACCTCTGGGACAAAGAATCTCTTGTCACGATCCCAGACCTGAGGCCAAATTATGACCTCCTGCAGCTGCCTGAACTTCTGAAAGTTGTCCAACCACTTGACTTTACCTTCCAGATCCCCTGAAATATGTGAAACATCAGTTACTGCCAAGTCTGGCAAAACCAGTCCTGTTTCTAGAAGATGCTGAATACTTCCAGTGGAAGCCAAAGCACCTCCCGTGTGAAGCCCCAGGTGAAATCTTGGCTGCATTGTGAAAAATGCCTAAACTCCTCTTAGGTCAGCAGAGCCAGAATTTAAAACCATGCATTCAAACATGCTTAAATTCACTGCTAAATGAAAAGGTTGTGTTTACTAATCTGACTGGGGAACAGGGGGAATCATATAAAACTCAATTAAACAGTAATCTTAAATAGTTCTTTAAAAAACAATCCTGCCTTTCTAAACTGTCTCAGGTAGTGAGAGGAAAATAATTTTCATTATATACAGCCTGGTCAAAAGACTGTTGAAAGTAATGAGAATTAATTTTGGGGGAAGTGGTGCCAGAGGTGACTGAAGTATTTAACTGGGATGGGGGCGCCTCAGAATGTGAAAAATGGGGACTAAGTCTTTGCTGATTCAGGGTCATTATGAGGAAAACTTTAATGGACCTGCAACTTAAATTCCAAGTTTTTGTGTTGAGTAATATTGCAATTAACGGTTCCAGACACACACGCACACATACACTAGAAGGGGAATGCTGGGGCTGCAACTGTTCCTTATGTCACTGATTCACTGATCAAAAAATGAAGGCAGATCTTTGTCAGGTGTCTGTGAATAAAAAGGGCTCACCCCTCTATCTTTGGTTTCCTTGATCCAAAGGTATCTAAACTCTGGAAGGACCTATTTCTTTGCCAGTAGTATTCCCCAGATATCCCATGGTCTTTTGGGGCCATACCTTCTGCTGTCCTCCCAGCAGAAGTCCCCAGACTAGTGACAAAACCATCTTATTTTCCTATGGGACCCGTTCTGTGCTGAAAAGCGTGCTCCTTGTGTCCCATTAGGCTGGACTCCTCGTAAGACTTGGCAAGAAGAGAAAGAACCTGAGTCTCTCTTTTAGGTGGTAGTTCTGTCATTGGAGTTTTTACCCAAGAAGAAGGAGCCCCAGATTTACTTATCTCTAGAAGACATTAACTCTCTCTCTGCCTCATCTCCCAAGGAGATGTTTGAGCCTTCAGCCTCCAGGATGGGGAGAAGGATGGCAACAGAGAGCGAGCCACCATGCTGGGTGGCTCAAGGCCCTGGTGTGCTGCTGGTGAGGACGGAGCGCTGCCTGGCACCTCTCCTGCCAAGACTGGCAGGATAAGTGTTTTGCTGATGCACTGTCTTGTCTTTGATTTCAGTGGGGGCTGCATGAGGCCTTTGGGGAATAAACCTATCTGCTGATGTACTATATGACCATAAGACACTTAGAGATGCATTTATAGCTTCCCGAACAAGACTGAATTAATAAATTATTTAGAACTAATAAATTATTTACTTAAAAAAAAAAAAGCAGGGAAAAAAATAAAAATATTCCTGGACCAACCCCTTCTTTTTCCACAATAGCTAGACAAAATCTGTAGCTGAGATAGCTCTTCAGCTACTTTACATGGTAGGACCCTGTCACTTAGTGAAAGGTCGCTGACATAATATTCCCCTTGTGAGTGCAATTTTATCCTATTAAGGATTAGCCCCAACAAATCCTCCCTAGACATAAATCCAACTCAAAGACGTCTTTGTTTGAGGTCTTTCTTGATTTGTTCCCATTTGTGATCTGCTCTTAATTGTTTGCATGTCACTGCAGACGATTCTGAGCAAATACAAGTGACTCACTGATTTGGGAGTCCTGTGACCTTGCTCAGAGAGGCTTTGACAGCACAAGGGTGGCACCAATCATTTCATACAGAATGAGGAAGGGCTCAGGACTGTAGAAAGGCATGCACATCCTAATTGCATCTCTGCAGGGAGACTGGACCCATTCATACTCAAAGGACATGCACAAAAAGACCACATTACTTGCTAATTGTTAATTGCACACTTGACTTTTAACCTTAGCTACTTACGTATGGACTTTTCCACCTTCTCTTTAAGTGACCAGATAAAGTCTTTCTCTGTTTCATCAGTGCTCCTCTTCCAGATGTTGCTAAGGAGGAGGGGATAGCGTGTCAGTCGATGCAAAGGAGCGACCAGCAGCTCGGGCAGATGCAGCCTCTTGCACTGTTCGTTTTGTTCACACCACTGCTGAAGACAAGGAAAACCTGCCTTAGGCCTCAGCTTGTTCCCTGGCAGGGAGGTAGCAAACAGTTTTCTGCATCATCAGCTGACTGTAATGAGACAGGGACTAATTAAAGATGAACTTCTCACACAGTAAGTGCACGGGCAGTGTAAAGGCTCTCTAGAGGGGGAATTGTGTCGCTCCTCCAGATTCACTTTCTGCATTGTTGCTTCCCGTTTCAGATGCTGTGGCCATGTTAGCAGATCAAGCGGTGTTCTTCTTTATCTGCCATTTTAATTTCATCAGGAAAACCTCAGTTACATTTGAGGGCCACCTTATGCTGTAGGGTCACCTGCTACTTCTCACTGGGTAACTGTTTCCTAGGTGTGAGTGTATGGAAATCCTTGTCAGGGAGCAAGTGATGTGAAACTCCCAGGCCCTAAAAACTGCAGAGTTTGGCTGCTACAAAGAGGTGTCCTCCCAGTTTTGGGCTGCCTGTGAGAAAAGCCCACTTCTTCAGGTTTCTCATTCTAAGCCTGTGATGTTGAAGATCAGTCTTTTACAGGACACACTGGTCTGCTAATGACAAGTTAGAAAGAGCAGAACCCTGTCCCTGGGAGCCCCACCGCTGCACTGGCTGGAGTTGTTGCTTCAGGCAGATGCAGTGTTGGCAGACAGAACCTGCTCTAATGCTGTAACTTTACAAAGACACCACTGATAGCTCTTTCCAGCCTTAGAGGGAAGTAAATGCTCACTTACTGGTAGTGGTTTGATACCAAGTTCTACATTTGCTTTATCTATGGTTAAGCAAAACCTGTCAGAGGAACTAAAACACTGCCACTGCAGAGGGGTTGCTTGCTGTTCTATCCAGGATGTTGCTTCCTCCCTGTGGGCACATGGGTCAGTAAACACCCGTGAGCGAGGAGAACATCCCAGCTTTCTTGCCAGGGCTCAGCAAAACCCACCCCGCTCTCTCATCGTGGGCTCCCAAGACACATGAAAGCACTGACATGCTCCTGAATTTCTACTCCCGTTGTTTTGGCTTGTATCATATACTCCTTTCCTTAAGCAGAAGGAAGCCATCATACGCTTCTCCAGTTTTGAGGTTTGTGTATGTCACTGCCGATGTGGCATAGCGTAGAGGCTGGGGGCTGTTTTGTACTCAGCGAATGTGAGCCCTGTCATCTGCTAAAGCACATAATACCCTACATACTGTGTTCCAACCCAGCATCTAAACCAAGCTGATATGCAGGACACGTATCAAGGTAAAACACTTGAGAGAGATTTTACAATGTGGCTTGATTTTTGTTTCTTTTTTTCTGTAACCATCTCACTTTGTTAAGGTGGAGGTCACCAACTCAAGGGATTATGTGCAAAACATCTGAATGATAGAGGCTGGCAGTACATATTTTCTGCCTGCAAAAACGCAGCCAGTTGTTTCCTTTTGGCTTCCTCCTCTTGCCTGTTCTAAATTACAAGTATGGACTTTCACATGTGCAGGGGAACATACGCTCAGAAGGGTAACTTCATATCTATGATACCCTCTGCAGTTCAAAAAATCTGTGTGAAATGCTATCTACACAGTTTTGCTTCCAATGAACTTTCCTAGTCTGCTGTTAAAATCCTGTCATAAGGCAGGAAGGCTGAAGACAACAACAACCAAACCATCACTTTACTTTCAGGTAGATGCCGAAATCTTCTCTCTGTCTCAGGTTTTCCAAGTAGAAGACAGCGGAGGTATAATTAAGGCAATAAATCTGGTGTGTCTGGCAGAGGTCACCCTGGAAAAACTGCAGAAAAGACTTGGAAACTTATCAAGAAAGAAAAATGTCATGACAAAGGGAGGAACAACAGTTTTGGTTTTGTAATGTGCATTTTACCTGAGATTTCCTCATACCTAGGAAAATAGTGGAAGGGGGAAAGGGGGAGTTAAAAAAGTAAAGGGCAAGTTAAAAAGTAGTAAAAGTGGTAAAGCAGTAAAAAACCCACAACAGTGCTCAAGGAATGCATGGGAGCACAGTTCTAACAGCTCTGAAGAGGTGTGAAGCATTCTTAGACTTTGTTCTCATTAGAAATAAATGATGTGAAATTCATGTAGAAGCTGAAGATAAAAGCAACTATCTATGCAACAGCTTTACGTGGGCTCATATAGCATGTCACTTTATATCCGAGTGTGTTAGCTCTTGGAAAGGTTTAATGCCATCAGTGATAAAACTCATTTTTGTCTGAGATTTTGTCTGTCTCACATGAACATTATAGATAAGAACGCCTGGAGTCAGAGGTAATGGGGGTCAGAAGCCGAGCTCTAGCCTCCCTTTCCCTTTTTAAAATCCTAACCCCAAGGTAGGGTCTGTTTTAGTATTTTCCCAGAAGTTTTCTAATGGCTTCTACTGCTGGGGAAAGTTCAGGTCCATGAATTGATTTTCTGCCTGTATTAATATTTCCAACTTTTCAGTCATTGGGAAGTTGTGCAGGAAACAGAGCCTCTGGAGACTGCTGTTTGGACAACTGCCTTGTTTACCATGCAGACTGCCTGAAAGTGTTGCAGGGCAGTGCTTGGCAGCGGCAGGGCAGCTGTGTCTGTGCCTCTCTCTTGCTTAGCCAACACAGGCCGAAGTGCAAGAGGTATTTCAGTCCCATTGAGCTCTTAATTAAGCACTTAAATACACTTGTGGGTCTGGTCCATGGACTAAAGGAAGGGTCTATGCGATGGAGTGGAAGGAGGCAGGGAACATCCAGCGATGGGGCTCGGGTCTGGTCTCAGGGAAACATCTTCCATAGAGTGAGAAGCTCGCCTCTGCCAGTGGCAAAGTCTCTTCAAGGTCTGGGCTACTGTTCCCCAGGAAGGGAAAATCTTTCCACACTTTGTTCCACACACAGAGCACCTTTCCACGATCGCCTCAAACATGCCAATGAATAAAAAGAAAAACAGCCGGCAGACAGGAGATGCTTGGGGCTGAAACCAAATTGCCTGTGACAGATGGCATGTCCTTGACGGACTTGATTGCCCTAAAGCACCTGCGTGCTATGATAAATGGTCTGCTGCAAGGACCTGCTGAAATTAAGCAAGAATACTTCTAATTATGTTACCTTTCTGAGTATGGAGCTGAAATCCGTAGGAGATTCTGACTTGCTGACATGCTCCTTCACAGTTTCAAAAAAAGTTTTCAGAAAACGGAGACTTATCTAAGTAAGGGAAAAAAAAGGAGAAATTAGCATCAGTGATCTTCTGAAGTTAAATTTAAAACAACCTTATTTCCCATCCCTGGTCTCTTCAAAGGCTCCAAGCCTAATGGGGTGCCTATACTTATCTCCCTGACATTGCCAGAATTAGCTTCAGAATTATGTCCAGAGTGCTTTAATTGGTCAGAAGCTAAAACAAATCTATACAAATACCCACTTACGTCATGATAATGCCATATGACAAAAGCTTTGAAACAAGATTAGTTATTCCATTTAAACTTATTTTAGGGTAGCAGCTGTATTTAACATGAATTGACATGAAAAATTACAATGGATGAATGGCATCTACTGGAAAACACTGATTGTGTATGACAGAGCTGTGACAATTAAGGAAGTCTTCATGGTCACTTGAAGAAGATACCGTCTTTCATAGTTTGAGTTTGTTTCATGATATTGGAGATGACAGAAATGTCTATCAAATACTATAAAAAGTCACATATTCCCCATAAGTTAACTTTATATGTTTGCACTGGATTCAAGGGTGCCCACGCTGTCAGTGGGTGAAAGCCTGCTCCTAAGCCCACGCTTGCCTCCTGAACACACTTTGCACACAAATTCATGACCACGCTCAGCTTTAGGCCAAATTTTAGGCCAGAAGGGAACATCATCCTCTGTGATGTTGCTATGAACTGCTGTTGTAACTGCACAGACTTCTTTGTTTGGTGTATTTATGGGGGCAGGGTTGCTTATAGGATGATGCTTTTCTTTCATTTTGACAAGGGTGCATTTTACACCTTTTACAGCATGCATTTTTTCATGGATTCAGCCTGCTGTCAAGAAGAAATGCATGCTGCAAAACGCATGGAAAAAAGCATAAAAGGCATTCATTTGGCAGCTACTTTCTCCTACATTTGATCACTATTTTATATACAAATATGCATAATAGTCATTTATCATCCTCATTAATAAGGACAACAAAATTAGAAAACAAAATAGAAAATGTATTAAAGATAATTCTCTCAAGACACAACCAAGCTCCAAGCTTTTGTGGTCGCTAAATGGCACACAGCAATATACTCCACTTCCTTTGAACAAGAACAAAGGAATCAGCAACCACACATCCACTAAACTCTAGTAGTTGGCTGCATATATGGTCTTAGCCCACAACAAGCGCAAGGTGAAACACATCAGCTAAAAATCTCTTTCCTTGTATCTCCAAACCTGCTCAGGTGGTCACTCACAGCAGCTCACCTGGTGTGTGGTCAGTCACTGAGCAGAGGTGACTTGCTTATGTGTTTGAGCTCTGGCTAATTGTCCCTACTCTGAAGAGCTTCCCCGCTTTTCTTGTTTTGGCTAAAAAGGGAGATGTTATCTGTTAAGGCAGGGGAATTACAATAAGGGAAAGAACTTGAAGTAAGCAGCTGGTTTAGGTCTTGTGAGCAGTCATTCAACTTATGCAGCTGAAGAGCCCCTTCCAAAATTCACTTTGCTGTTAAGGGTGAGGCATACTGTAAAAGAGCTCTCAAGCTAAGAAAACCTTCTGATTTGCTTCTGAAGTTATGTAAAAGCTATTTTGGGCTTATGGGTTCCTTTAACTTTCAGGAGCTGAAAATGGTCTCTCAGCAACTGGCCACAAGCAGCAAAGAGCTGGAGCACATCGCAGCCAAGCCTCGTGGTCTCCCTCCTCCTGGAAGCTGGAGGGTAAATAGCACATGAACACCGAGCAACCAGTCTGTGTGGGAGATATCCTTCCACCCACACCGAGGGAAACCCCAGCTGGAGAGGGGTGATCATAATTTTGTTTTAACTTGCTCTACCAGAGTGGCATAGTAGATAGCAAAGTCTTTGTGCCCATCTGTTTGTGAAAGGAAACTTGTTATTGCAGTTATTTTGCCATTCTTACTGATTTGCTGTAAGGATTGTGCAGTCGGAGTTTATCTTCACAAATCCTTTTAAAAGGATGCTGTTTATGAGAATTAGTCTCAAAGTCGTGTTTACTTCAGAAATAACTGCCAAATGAGCTCTCCTCCGTGTTCAAATGCCTGTTTATCTTTTGCTGGAGGCACATGAGAATAATTTGCACTGGGGAAATTTGACCCCTACTGATATACCAAACAGAAATGAAGGAAAAACTAATTATTTGAACCAAGTTCCAAATGTGAGCATTGAAACTGAATAGAAGCTTTATGGATAGTTTCTTGTCTCCTTTTATTGGGCTGGTTGATTTCTGATCTCAGTAAGACTTTTAGTTTTTTACTCACCTTGTTTAACTCCTCTAAGTTTGCAAAAAGTCTCCACAAATCCACATCCAAGAGAAATTCATTACTCTGGAGGTATTTGAGAGTGTTCATAAATATCTTTAAACACAAAACAAATCCATGTTATTTACTATTTGTGCCAATCTCCCCCTCCCCCCCCCAAAAAAACATTTTTGCTTTTTATTTTCTAGAACATGTTTGCATTGTAATTCTCATGAAATGATCATTTGATTTGGGGAGGGCAGAAGATGACACTTTGAGAAATTTTTCCTGACCTGCCTGAAGGCTAAATATTGGGCTTTGTGCGAGGAGGAGGGTATGAGTGATGTCTCCGGGGTGTCTCTGTGGCTGCCATGGAGGCAGCTATGTCCCTGCTGCGCTCTCTGGCAGAAGAGGGGCAACTGAGCCCCCTGCAGATCCATGTGAAGGAATTAATAACATCAGAGCTATAGTTACAGATTTCTATGACCTTTCTAAATGCTTTCCTTCCTACCCCATGCATCTGCTGCTATAGAAGTTGTTTAGAGTTACTATGGGGAAAAAAAATATTGTTGGAACAGCATAAGTAGAGGGCTCATGAAGGTTTTTAATCTCTTTGGACTGTTTTATTAACCTGTATTGAGTGAAAACTGCATGTGTATTTATTGGCTGTTTAAGGTCTTATATCATTTAAGCTCTGATGGTGGTCTTGGAGCTGTGCTGAATCCGACCTAAACCTGAAAAAGGCTTGAAAAATGTAGATTACCGGGTAGAATTTTTTGTATATGTGTGAAAAGCATTAATGAAAAAACCCATCACCCAGGTGCCAAGACTGAAGAGCTAGTGAGAGTGTTTGCTTAGCCTTGTGTAATTCTTCAGTTGCCGTGAACAGTTGACCTGAGAGCTTAAAGGGGATTTACGGTGGTCTTAAAGTTCCCTGTGGAGATTCATTGAAATCAGTGGAATATTTCTATACTGGGAAGAACTTAGAGTAGCAGGTATCTGTAAAACCGTCTACCCAAATTCAATGGGTTCTTTCTTTGGCAGGAGAGTTTGGGAAGCTGGCATGGACTGAGAAGTTTATCATTCATGGGTCACGGCAACCATGACATTTATCTTCTCAGAAGAAAGAGTCTAGAAGGAAGGACACTTCCATCCTGCCTTGGACCTATAGCTGGTCCTGTTGTTCCCCTTCATCTCCCTTCCTGTTCTGCCCCACCAAGGAGGAATTCAACCCACTCCTGTATTCCCTTTACTTTGCAGTACTTCTTGTACTGCCTAGGCTAAATTTTCAGCAACATGGAAAATGTTTCACTAATCTTTTTCCTTTGACTAATAAGAAAACAGAAATTGTCTGCGCAGAATAAGAGAAAAAAATGATAGGAAGATATTTAGGGAAGCTTCTATCCTTTTAAGTGCATACAACTAACTTTTGATGTGTGATGAATGTAAATAGTGCAGCTATTCTTGTAACAGTGTGTAGTATTCTTGTCCATACTTCAAAGCTCTTAGAATTCACCAGGATGGAGGCAATTTGGATTTTTTTGGGAGAGTTGTTTTTTAGTTTGCTTGGTTTTTTGTAATATTAGAACTACAGGTCTGCTGAATTCTGAGGTTTTCATGCTCTAGTCAGGATAATCTAATCACAGCTCTATAGGAAGTTAAATGAAGAGTATAATGTTACAGACTAGTGGTAGAGAAATATCCAGTATAGTCAATGGGAGAGTGGCTTCAGTTCAGAGCTAGTGAAAGGAATAGTGGAATATCAGCTGAAATTACTGGAAGGATCTGCAATCAGATGGTGTTTACAAAGCACTAGAAAGTGATGTCAAGAAGAAAAGATGCCATCAAGAAAATAAAAACCAAAGGGAATTGTGGAAAAAGGATGAGCAGGCAAGATGGGAGAAAAACCGAACGCTTAAGTCATTCCCCCATAGACACCCAATGAGAGGTTACAGGTGGCTGTATGTCTGCCGTGCTGACAGCAGGGCAAATAATGTTTCATTATTTTTGAGAAATGAAATCTGAAGTTACCATCTTGAGAACCAGCAAATGATCCAGAAAGTAAGTGCATTCACTTGTGAAAAGTTCCCACACTGCTGCTTCTTTTTTCACTTCTAACCGGTAGTTGACATCTTTCTGCTCAGTCTGTTGTGCCTTTATAAATTCATGCCAAGATTTACTCTATTGATTGAAGAAGAAAGAAAACCACTGACTGTTGCATCAACTGCTTCCAACCTTATGAAGAGAGTCTATGATCTATTTGCCCATGTAAAGATCCTGGCTGCCAGTATTAGTGATTCTTCTGAAAGCTTAAAGATTCCTTTAAAAAGATTAAAAAACCTGACATTTTCCTCCAAAATATTTATAATATAAACACACTGAATTGAAAGTAACACAGTGTGATAGTCTATGTTTGTAGGATGCTGTATCAAAAAATAGTGGGCAGCTTGTAATGCTAAGGAATTTAATCTGTCATGCTGCTACTGCTACTGGAAAGCAGGGATGGATGATAGCTTCCTATTTTCCAGATGGTAAAATCAAGGTACCAAAAGACTAGGTCTTCATAGGTACTTGGATATTGTTTTGTTTAGTCCTAAGGTGGCCACTATCACCTTCCTGACCTGCTACAAGGTCAGATGTTCACATATAAGTTAGGCACTGACAGAGTCTTCAACAACCAAGTCTATGGGGAACGGCATATAACAGCCTGCTGTGAGCAGCAAAAGGTTTACTTTGGAGGCGGGATGGTGTCAGGTGTGGGTTATCTGAATATCACCCTGGTAGCCCAAGCTTGGTGTTTCTATGGCTAGGGGGCCCTGGAGGCCAGGAGCCTTGTTTATCTGGCAGACAGGCTTGGATGGGATTTCTGCAGCTGAACCTTGGTGTTGGCACTGGCCTCTCCGTGGCAGCCTCTGAACGCACACCTAAGGCAGCAGTGGGGGTGACCCAGCCCCATTTGGCATCTCTGTGATGCCACAATTTCTTTC
>NW_008824473.1:3837572-3844772 GCF_000699105.1 Pygoscelis adeliae
CAGGCACTGCTGAGAGGGTTGTCTTGATGCCTTTTTCTGAAGGTGGTACCTCCTTGGTCTAGGGCAGTCTGGAAGCCTGGCAAAATCCAGGCATTTCAAACGACAAAAATATACCTTATGCTTATGCATTAATTTTGCAGAAAGGTCTCATATCCAGATTAATGTAGTGAAAAATGGTAACTTGAAAAGAACACAAAGTTTTATCCCCATCTTTAAGTATCCTTGGTACAGTATACTGAGTATTTTGATACCTTAAAGCAGAAAAAATCATATGTGCTGCAGTCTATGATCTTAACAGTTGAAAGACAGTTTTCCAGATCAGATGCTTGCTTCTGTTTGTCTTTACCCTGTTGAATGACAAAAAAACACCCTGATTCATGCAATGTTTTAAAGACCAATAAGAAGTTTACCCAACTCAGTAACCTTGCTCTAATCTGTAAGGAGCTTGCCCTTAACTGAGTGATTTCCTCATATTTCCAGGCTCTCCTACACAGAGGTGAGGCAGTGATGGCAGGTTTATTTTTACCTATGGATGGGGTGTGTAGGTGGCTTAAGTGTGGGTGTGTAAGATTTTATTTATGTAACACAGAAATCTTTGGCAGGGCAAGTCATTGGTATGGCAACAGACAATGGGCTACCCTCAGCAGACAGAACAAATAAAATATTTTGCTTCTTTCAGCACTGTCAGAAGTAGGAGACAACAAACTCATAGTTGAAATCATCCTCCTGCCACAGGTATACAAATCTTGCGTGTTTGTTTATTTTTATTTTTTAAAATTTTTTGTTGAGCTACGTATTGAAAAAACTCCTTTGGTCAGCTGCAGAGTAGTGTCTATAAAATGAGCTTTTAGAAAGCTTAAAGAGCAGAAGTTGTTTGTCTGTGTGAGGGATCATGAAATAAAAACAATTGCTTTTGGTTTGGCTTTGCTTTTGAGGCCAACAGTGCCATGTAAAAAGTTTAACCAATATTTATGAACTCTAATTTAGCACTGTTAGCATGGACTTATAAGGTGTTTGCCTAAGTTTTATCTGCTCTCTGGAACTGTATACTCATACTTCATGGGTTTCTATTGTCTGAACTTTAGGCACTGAACTTAAGCCAGTTTTGAAATATGTGTTTGATTATAATATTTGAAATTCAGAGTTTAAGCTCAACTCTTAGTTTTGAAAGATAGCTTGAAATGGAGCAGAAATGATAATGCAATTATATACACACACATTTAACTGATGCACCAGCAAATGAATCTTCATCAACTAAATTTTATGGCATTTAATAGTCTCAGAAATCAATTTTGGCTAAATATCAAATGCATTTTATTGCAAATTTCAAATATTTTGCTGAATTTAAAAATTCTCAGTTTTAGGCCATGCTCCTTCAAATGCTATAGAAATGCTATCAAATGAAGTGGGAACTCTTGTACATGCTAATCTGAGTACTTGCATTGGTTTCACTTGCACAAACTCTTCTTTGATAGTTGAGATTTAGAAGATAAAATGCAAAAAATATTAGGAAGAGAGTGTTCACAATTACATATTTAGGGGTGCAAAGTTATCAAGACACTTGCAAATCATTTTTTGAATGATGAACAACACTCAAAAAGGAAATTCAGATACCATAGTAAGTGAAAATTTTCTTAGCTGGAAAAGACAAGGAAATGTGTTAAACAAGGAAATTAACTGAAGTGTGTTGGTGTGTATGCTTTTACTGGAGAGCCTGGGGGTGCCCACGAGGACAGCAAAAGCCTAAGAAAGCATCTAAAAAGCTATTCTGACAGGTAAAGCCTAGATCCCTTCCATGTGAGTGGGAGTTAGACAGATACTCTAGAGCCCTAAGGCACTTAAGGTCTAGGTTGGCATGCAGAAAGTACAGGATACAGTGCAGTCAAAGCAACGATGCAACTGACTTACCCACCTTGTGCTCTCTTACACCGGGGAGCTGCACTGGACCTGCTGCCACCACTGAACACCTTGAATGAGAGGTCCTGCATTGCCCACCCCGTTCTGCCCTCCTGGTGCCAAGGGCACCTATCCTCCCACCACCCATGGGGATGGCAAACAGCAGCATTGACCGTGTTTTCATGTGCATCACGTGCAGCGGCACTAGTGACTGCACTGGAGCCACCCTACCATCATTGCAGATTAATGTCCAAGCAATCCCGGGGTAGGCTGAGACCTCTGAGTTCAGCTCACCTGCTGGCTGCCTTTCCCCAAGGGCAGTAAAGAAAAGAAACTCTTTTTACCCAGGTTAGTTGTGAGAGAAGGCAAGGTCAGTGCAAGGAAAAAAACATGGTAAAATACTCACAACTCCTCTTTTGGCAAATGGCCACCTTGGCTTTTTGGACTCTAATGGGTAAAACAAATGTGTTATCAGTAAAGAAACAGATAACTAAAAATAAAACTGTTATTTATGTGTTTTGTTGGGTTTTTTGGGGGGTGGATTTTTGTTGCGTGTTTGTTTTTTTTTTTTTTAGATGGAGCCTGATATACTATACTCTACTTGGCTCAGATTTAATACTTGTGTTTAGGCAGTTTGTGCACCAGGCTTAAAACCTATTAAGCCTGTTGGGTCCCTCCCAGCAAGAATTATGTCTATCTGTGATGGGATCTTGGATGACACTAAACACTCCCACTTGCTGCAGATGATCAGTACGTGATTGCCAATTCTTTACATGGGAAAACACATCATACCTCAGGCCAATTCTTGAAGATATCCATTGCTTTGAAGCAAGAATTAGGCTATGTCTGCTCACTAGTGATATCTTGGAGCTACGCAGGTATTTAAAACTCATACTTCATGGGTTTCTATTGTCTGAACTTTAGGCACTGAACTTAAGCCAGTTAATAAAAGATTGTTTATTATTGTGAATAAACAATCCTACAGACCCTAAGCCTCAGACCTGTCATGGGGCTGGCACAGTGGTGCAGGCTGTAATTCATGGTCCTTAGTGAGGCACAGGGAAAACTGGGGATCTAGATGTAGGAATGCACTGGTGAGAGGTGAGGAATGCCTGTGTTTGCTCAGCAAGAAATTTGAAAGAGTTTTCTAAATGTGGCACCTACCTTCAGGCCTGCGTATGACTGGGAATCACAGTCGAAACTTTCTCCTTTTGGATTTTGAAGGCCTCGGTCATTCTTTCTGGGCATGGCTAGCTTGTTTTCTTTCATGAAACTGCTGGCTGTGACCTTGACTTATTTTTTTGAGAAAATTTTGATCTCTGGTCACCAGCATCTTCTGGTCTCTGGCAATCACATTGCATGCTATACTATACTCCACAATAGATATTTATGGAAATTGCTTGCAGGTCTACATTTCAGTGTTGGAAGGTCTTGTGAGTAACCTCTAGCCATGAGTTGGGTCTGCTACCCTTGTGATTAGAGCACTACTGGAAAGGGTGGCATGGGCCACTCTCTTCCCTCTGCCTGAAACTGTGCGGGTAGGAATTTGTAACTGAACTGCTTGCAGATGGACATCCTGGCCTGGGCTCTGGTTGCTTCTAGCCTGTGGAGGAGGGAGGTGATCTGTGTCCTGCCCCCCTCATCAACCTCTTACATTTTGCATTCAACAATAAAATGCAGGCAAAAAAAATAAATTGAGGGGAATTTTAAAATTAGCGATGCAGTCACTTTGGTGTGGGGTAACAGAATCCCCTATGGAGGCTGCACTCCCTTGCGTGTTGTCGTTGCACCGATCCTCCCTCCCCATCCCACATGCACACGCATTTTAGTCGTGGCTTTTGCTGGGCTCAGACACGCAAACCTCACCCTGTGTCTGACCTGCGCTTAGTAGCAGGGCCGCGTGGGGCAGGTAGTCCATGGCACTGTCTGACACCAGGAGGTCTCCAGGGAACACCTCGAGTCCCGGCAGACTCACTACCACGGAGCTACGCCTGCGCTCGGTTGATCTGTGAGACGCAACAACAACACACGTCATCTCTCTCCGCTCGTAGCTGCAGAGGAAACTTCTGAAGTGCTCCTTGCTGGTACAGGAGGAAATGAGCTAAAAAACCAAATCACAGCGGCTATGACATACTGTGTTAAAGGAACAATGAGTAGAAAATTTCAGTGATCGACAACAAATATCTAATTATCTTTCCAACTCCACATTGTGGCTGAGATCAAGGTGCTTATGGCTGTGGCTTGCCTCAGATAATAGGTACTTAGAGAATTTAAATGTTGGAAATTCCTGGGTTCATCTGAGATTAGGCAAAAACTGAGTGGAGATTTCAGAGTCTGTGTTTTGGCACTGGACTCCAAAGGAGCAGTTAAATACCACGTCCCTAGCTGATATGTGGGTTGTCATTATTTTTAACGTTCATGTAACTCGGGTGATTTCAAGAAAAAACAGTGTATTAATGAAACAGTTAAAATGTGTTGGGTTTTTTTTTTTTTTAATATTTAACCTTTTGGCTAGTTTGTGCTATTTTCTTTCTAAATCTTTATGGCATTTTTTCTGCTAACTCAACTATTTTGTATTTTGAATATAATATGACTTAGCGGCCCTGCTGATCGAAACCAAATGGCTCTTTCCAACTATTGTTGTTACTAACAGAGGGCATTGTCCTGGATGTAAATCCATCAAGTGAAGTGACACAGGCATTCTGTATCCAATAGTGTGTTTGTGCCAGAGACTGCTTGCATTCAAATACAGAAATTATTGGTGCACATCAAAAATCTTTTTGGATTTTGCTGATAACTCACACAGATACCTAATTAATTGTGTTAGTGTACTGTTGCAAAGTGATGGGTGTCTGTAGCTTCCGTTCTGCTGTCTTCAACTGATTGATGCACAAAGACTGCATCAGATTTCAAAGGGTCAGTAACGAAGTAGCTGAGGGAGAAGGCATGAAGTGTTTGTGCATATATAAAAATTCTCTTTTTTAGTCACCATTTATTGTGTATGGTATTTTTGCTCAGTTAAGTATAATTCTTACTACTTTTTTGCCTAGGCAGATACCTTACTGTGGATATTTAGCCATTTGCCAACACCTGATGTGAAACCTGGCAGGTATATTTTTCCCCTTAAGTGCCTGAATAGTCACTTGAAAACTTATCAACTGGCAGATGAGCTCTGAGGTAGAGAACTGGGATTTGATGTGTATAGCAGGACATGGAGATTATGCTTTTTGTTATGATCTGGCAGTGACATTGCTTGCAATTGCGTTAGCTAAACCAATTGAATTGTACAGATGAAAGGAAAGACTGCTCCTAAAAACAGAGGGCTGTAGGCTATCAGGAGGGCCAGGTCTGTGACTTTAACAGTTAAAATACAGGCATGTTAGCACTTGAAAACTAAGTGTCGAGGAGTTTGCAATGTGCAACATAGGAGTTCTCTAAAAGCTTTTCCTTTTCTGGTAGCCCTACTGAATGGGGTATATAGGATCTGTTTATTTAACTTCAGGGATTTTTAGTGAAACTCTGAGGTTTCTCATGACATTGAACCTAACGTGGTTTGAGAGCTTTCATGGGTGGGGTCTGTTTCGTGGTTGTCTGCAAGCCCGTACTAGTGCAAGGCAGACCGCGCACTGATGAGGTGCGCTGAGTGCTACCCAGTGCAAATTTTAAGTGTTGGCAACAATTGTATTAAGATGCTTCTGAAACCTCTAGTGATTCCACCATGCAGTCTCTTGGGCAGCTGGATTATTATACAAGCCAGTTGCTGCAATATAATACAAAGATAATTCTAAAAGTTGTCACTCTTGTACTGGGAAATTCAGGAGATTTATTTCAGGTTGGATTCACAATAAAAATTTGCCAATGTATTATTGATTTTTAAAGTATCTAGCCTACTTCAATTGCAGAATATATTTTGAAGTTGGAGGCTAGTTGCATATGAAGATTAGTAATGGGAAGCACAGTTTCATTGTAACTGAGTTAAACGGTGTTATTTCCCTAGATCAAAAAGGCCTTGAACTTCAGAGACACATATGTCTAAACAAGCTCTTCACATAGGTATGCAAGCCTGTGAAGTCTGGGAGCATGCCAAGGTCACTTGGATGTGTATCTTTGCAATCTGACATGCATGGTCTGATTAATGACTCACATGCCTAAATTATGTACTCATGCTTCGCAGATGAAGGTACAAGTATCTGTGATCATCTGGCCCGATGCCTGTAGACATATTAGATACATTAGATGCTCTTGTTGGTTTTACTGGAGAAATGAAACTACTGGAGTGCCGTATGATGCAATTTATCAATTTTTCAGTCTGTATGCAATATTTTACCATCTCTTCATGCCTGCAGACCCTGTAGCTTTGCCTTTTTCTTTAGTTTTTTGTTTTTCTTATTAGCGGCAGGGGCCTGAAGTGCTTGAGTGAAAGAAACGTTTGTACTTTAGGGATCAACTCAAACACCTGAGGAGATATCATCTGCAATAGCTCCTCCTTTAAATCTGCTTGTTTCGTGAAACAAGATAATGTCACAGGTTTGCATTACAAAGTTATGGAAAATTATTAAAACACCGAAGCAGCTCATGGTCTCAAAAAACAAATATCCTGGGTAAACAGTTGTTTCTAGGGCATGGAGAGTTTCAACCGATTGCTTTTTAGATGTCTGTATCTTGATATGTTCATAATCGTAGCCTAACTAGACCTTTAGATGCCTCAGGGAATAGACGTCTATATAAATCACCTTACTTAAATAATAGATATGTTATTTAAAGGAATGCCTACTAGATGAGAATAAAAGCAACTGAAGAGGTTACAAGGGTGAACATTATAGGGTGGTCACAGTACTGAGATAGCTGCCAGGTGATGACACTGTTCCCCAAGCCACTCAGGGAGGGTATTTGGACTCCCTGATTCAAAGAGTTAGGATGACACTTTACGGGCATATGAGACATTAAAAGAGGAAGAGGAGCACTTCAAGATGGATGAGCCCAGCTCCCTCAACTCATTGAAAATGAGCTGCCTTAGCAGTTACTGAGAAGACTTCACATTAGCTGGTTGTCTTTAGGAAATAGTGCAATCCACTTTTGCACCCAGTCTCTGATATGCTGAATGGGGCAAGCAGAAAATGAGCTCAGAGTAAACTAAAGGTTTTGTTTTATCAACATTTCCTTCCATGGCAGTGCATCTTGCCCTGTCTCCACCACACACCGCTCTCTCTGCTGCCCCCTTTTTGTTTATTTATTTTGGCTGATTATTTTTAATCAGCATCAGTTCAGTACGTTGCCATGCCGACAGATATGTAATGGCATTCC
>NW_008824473.1:3844788-3847734 GCF_000699105.1 Pygoscelis adeliae
CTGAAGACTGTGTCGGGGAAGACTGTTTAAAATGAGCATTGCTGCTTTAAGAAATGCTTTTGAAAGTACAGCCTGGGAGTGGGTAGAAGAGGTGTTCATTAAAACTGAAGGATGGAGGTACGTTTTTACCCTGGATGATATATAAATCAGTCTTGGAGGAGGGTTGCCAACTGTCCCAATGCGCTTCTAGATGGAGGGAATAATCTGATATTTCAGCAGTTTTCTCTGGCTATGATAAGAAGGCATTAGCTGTTAAGGAGTTAGACTAATGATTTGGATAAAGGAGGAGCTGAATACAGCCCTTGTCCAGCTCTTGGACCAAATTCAACCTGACAAAAAACTTTAAAGCAGAAACTGGTGATTTTTGTTTTACATTTCTGCACATTCTAATATCGGTCAGGACAAGAAATAGAATCATAATACATCATCTGAACATCCTTTTCTCAATCTTTCCTGATGGTGTCTGTGGAACAAAGCTTGTGTTGTTCCCTGTGTGATTTCTTGATTTTAAAATGTGTCTGGATAGAAGTCCAGAGCCTATATCTTAGCTGGTATATAGTGGCTTCCCTCCGAAGCTGCCAGGCAAGTAGCACCAAGTGTACATTAAATGTTTAATGTTCTCCCATTTAGCCATTTACCTTCAGTATTCTTCAAATTTTCCCCTGAAGTTTGCTACAGATCACACAAATCTTCGCCCTGTCAGTGAGATATGCTTACGTATTATAGTTTTGAGTTGGATCAGTGCAGACTCTTCCCATAACAGGTGCAGATCACCTGTTTTCATACCAAGATACAAAGATCTCTCTCTTCTCTCCTCTCTCCCTCTCCCTCTTCCCTCTTCTACTGTAAATTCAAAATGCTAAAGAGTGGGCTGGAAACTGCAACAGTTCAGAAAATCTAGGAAGCCTTTTCTACAGTGAACATGTAGGCACACACACATCTGTTAAGCCTTGTCTAGAGAACTGCATTGTGTAATGACTCATAAACTGTATCAGCCTGCTCCAACACACCCAGTCCCAAACACAGACCTGTTTGCAAACTGCTGGTTATAACAGAGCTTTTACCTGAAAAATGAATAAACATTGGGAAGAAGAGGAGATACAGCTCAACTAATGATGTCTACTGCCTTAAGAAGTGAAACACATTATGGTAGAGTCACAAAAGCAGCGTATTGCTGTTTGTTGTGAGGCTATTTCTGTCTTCCCCAAGCCTTGCTCACCAGTGCTAGTGCTTTTAATATACCTCACTCACCTGCATGCCCCACCTGAAATCTTCAAGGGGATCATGCAGTAAAGTGAGCACTGCGCCATCAGTGAGAGAGGTATGGTTATTAAGGGAGGTACTAGCTCCTACTTCCTTGGTTTTTTGGGAGAAAATAAACTTCGTTTCCCTTCTGTAAACTTTTGAACATCTTAAGGAAACAAACATGGCTGAATAAAACTCATTTCTAACCAAGCTTTTACTTTCTGGTAATTGCTTGTAAGAGCTTGATGCAATTTGCTGTACAGATCTACAGTACGCAACACCTTATCTTGCCTGCACTAACTTATAAAATTCAAGTATTCTTCTTAGTTTGTAGGATTAACAACCCCCCCATCCAGTAGCAGTCCTAGATCTGCTTTGCTCTTGTATGAGAACAATATCGAGCTGTTCTGCTAGCTTCTTTGCTCCCTTTTCCCTCCCACAAAGTTTTGAAGAATGTCGCTCAAGATTATGAGATGTTTCACATTCTTCAAGCTGAAATTTGACACTGCTAATCCAAACAGCCAGACCTTTTGGCACTTAGTTCCTAGTGCAGAGCTCTCCGATGGTCCAGCTGAAATATTGTGTGAAACATAGCTAAACGTGTCAGGGAGAGGGCTATCTTTGAAAGAAAATCTCATTAAAAAGTTTAGTTTAACAAGCTGGTGACAGGCATTTCACAAAGCAAATCTACAAATTAAAGTTGAGTTACACGTATATGCCTCACTGTTCAGTTTTGTCTTAGAGTGAAGTGGATTCATTAAAAATGTACAGAAGTGAAGATTAGAATAAAATAAAACAAATACATGCATACCTTTGCATAGGCAATCCACTCTGAAAGAAAGTGAGATATTCTTGTTACTTGGTCAGAAAGCAAGCAAGCAATCTGATTTTGTGAAAAAAGTACTCATTTGCTAAGAGAAATGTACTACATAGACTTAGACATTGGCTAATTATTTTCACTGTTGTGGAGGAAGGAGGAGAACTCATCTGATATCCAGAATGTTTCCTATATTTGAAGGGGGACAAAAATAGTTTTTGGTCTGTGGCATGAAACTAACTGGTTAGTAAAGAGCTATACACCTATTTGACACCATCCACATTCAGTGAAATGTGCGTGTAGGTGCTTTGTGTAAGGACGGAGTCAAGCACGTGTCTGAATTTAACTGCTTGTGCAAGTGATGCAAGGTCTTTGAGAGTAGATCTAGTAGCAAACTTGGCTTTTGCAGTGCCTCTCCTTTTCTCCTTGGGGTGAAGTTATGGGGGACAGCTGGACAGTAGTCTGCTGCCAGGGAAAGACGAGGGCTAGCTCGTCCCTTGCTTATTTCTCTTTACTGATGCTGGCACTCACTGGACCAGTGTTTCCTTTTTTCAGAAAAGATTGCACAATTGCCTGCTCATTTATGGAGCTGAACATAAAAATGGAGGGGGCTAGTGAGTGGCAGAGCTAGGTAAGTGGAAGTAAAGAAAGGGAATGGGACCTCTTCCTTTGGTAGTAGCAAACCTTAAATTTTGCTCAACCATCTTGAATGACTTCATTCTTGGTTTTGTTGGGGTTAATAACACTATTCAGTAAAACAGAATAGAGAACTGCCCTGGCTTAGGAATAACCTGGCTGAAGGACCCTGGAAGTAAAATAATCTTCTAAAACCCAAATCAGAACTGGATAAATTACTTAGTCTTGTTCTTTCATAGCCCCACAAA
>NW_008824473.1:3847756-3849257 GCF_000699105.1 Pygoscelis adeliae
GAAAGAGTGGCCATGTGCAGGAGCGGACTAGGCCAACCTGGTCACTGAGAGACAAGGCTGGAACCATTGTCTCTTGCTGATTTGGAAGGAAAAAAAACCTCCTTTCCTGATGACCATAGAAGTTGGTCTGTTGTATCAAAGGAACGAGGGCCAGGTTGCAATTCAGGTTAAGAACTGTGGTTTTGTTTGTGCACTGGGCCATGATGGACCAACACTGAATATGCAAGACTGAAAAGGAGGTCGCATCATCCTACTCCTTTTACCTGGACACCCTCCTGTTGTGTAGGGCTGGGGTGGAGGAGTCTCCTCGGCAGCGTAGCAAAGTTGGCTCTCCAAGAGTTTTGGAGTGTCTCATTGGGACTGCCATTGCTGAGCGGGTCTTTTTGGCTTGGCAGCTTTGATCTGGTGCTGGCAGACTCTGGATCTGCTTCAGTTGTCTCAGACTTGGCTTTGGAAGACAGTAATTTTGCATGGACACAAGAAGGCAACGACAATGAGGAAGCTGTAGTGCACCGAGGTGGACTCTTACAAATGTGGTGGAGAGAGCCAGTGTATTCCTTTTGATTCTCCAGCTGAGCTGTGTCAGAGCAGTCCTGAAATGACAGTGCTTGTGAGGCAGACGCCATCCTTAGACGCCTTAAAGTTGGAGAAGTGGAAATTCTGGCCAAAGCATGCCGGTCAAACTGGAAAGGTGCATGATGGCTCCCAATGCACTCCTCTGTGGGAAGCTTCAGGAGTGAAGACTCTGTATAACCTCGTCTTCGAATGTAGTCACCTGGAGGCATGGTGGTGTCCATACAAACTGATACTGCCTGCATTTCACAGGGACTGAAAACATCTTCTGGACTGCTGCTTCCAGACAAAGCAACATTTTCTTTATGAAGCTTGGCTTCCCTGTTTAGAAGTTCCACGCTGATGCAGGTTTCTTTGACCAGGTCCGGAGAATAATCACAGCTTGGTCGTTGCATTCTTTATTTGCAGCATGAAGATTTATATCTTTGTGTACCTGGGACACGTGATCAGAAAAGGTTCTTAGAAACTTGCCGTATGCATTTTTATATGGGAGGATATGCAAATGGAAAAAAATCTAAATAAAATAATGTAGATATATGCACTAGTACAGAAACAATTGCCTGCGTTTTGAATCCTGCTTAAATGCAGGTTTCGACAGCTTCAGGACCCTATTTCAGCAAGCTGTTTAAACAGCCACTAACTTTGAGTGTGCAAGCAGTGTCAGCGTCAGTCAGCAGAACTAATCAGATGGTAAAGACTAACTATGTAATTAGGAACTCTGCTCATCTGGTACTGCAGCCGCCTCATTTCCTGTTGCCACTCCCCCATCAATAAATGAGATTGTGGTACTGCTGTACATGGGATAAAAATGAAGTCACTAGCTCTCAGGACTCCTACTTGTTGCGAAATCATTTATGTACAAATACTAATTACTTGCTGAATGCTTAAGCAAATACAATTTAACATTTATGTAAGGTGAGTCTAATCA
>NW_008824473.1:3849278-3893626 GCF_000699105.1 Pygoscelis adeliae
TATTTTGTATTAAATACTATTTGATTATGTTGTAATCAAATAATGAAGACAACAATTTATCAAAGTAACTTATCTGTTGATTGATCAGTAAATAATCTTATGTTCCGTGATTCATGAAGCTCTATTTGAAGGTATTTTGATGACTAGTCTCTCTGAAACTGGACTGACATTTCTAGTTATAACTGGAGATTATTAATTCAACCTCTTCAACCCCTTCTTTAATTCAGCTTCTTTGTTTGCTAAGAGGAATCTTAAAACTGTTCATGATTGCTGGCTTCTTTGGGCACTTTTATTTATTAGAATGAGTTTATTCAAACTTATGTTGACTTTTTTCTTGAGCTACTGAATATCACACGTTGAATATGATTTTTTTTTCCAATTATATAGTCCCATCAGATTGATTTATAAAGTGATTAGAAACAAATTATTTCATCAAGTTTGCTAGTTCAAAGTATTGCTTTTTACAAATAATTCAGTTATAAGACAATCATTCAGATGTTTACAGGAAGAAAAAGCACATCTTTATGATGGAAATGGCTTCTTTCACAACTGTAGTGAATATTAATTCCTTTTTAATAGATAAAGGCTAATTAACACCTATGCTTATTAAAATGGACAAGCACTAAAAATCACATTCAAGATACATCATAAATGACAATAAAGACAAATTATTACTATTTTCCACTTCTGAGCAAAGATATGACTGCATACCATTGCGGTGAGATTTGCTGTTATTGCTTTTTAATCTTTCAAGACTTTTATTTTATGAAGTGCAATCACATCTAAGCTACATAATGAAATAAAAAGACTGATCATTGTTTGGCCAGGCATTCTCTTTGCTTTTTTTTTTTCTTTTTTAATAATCACCTCTTCTCCATGCAGAATTTTGCAACTCGGCATGGAGCTTCCAGAAATTTATGTGAATAGAGTTCTGTTGCAGAAATAGAAAAGATTAAAGACAACTTTTCATGGAAGTCTTATATTAAAAATATGATTTTTTTTTTCTGCTTTTCAGTTTACCAAGCTTTTTTTTTGTTAAATAAGTTGAAACTTATGAGTTTCTTTATGAGTACGTATGAGTTACTTTTATGAGTAGAATCTCTCAGCAGCAAAATATTTGTAAAGAAAATACATTGTTAAAAAAAGTGCAGAAATATGCCACACACATGCAGAAAAATTAGTGTATATGATTAAACTTACCAAGGTAGCCAAATGAAGATTTACCAACTTCCAGTATGTCACATCCTTTTCATACACAATTAAGTCAAATTTTCAACAAGTGCTTGATTAACTGATACTAGGCTTAACACTAGCGTTTTCTCTTCTAAAGCCTCCTTACTGAATGCTGGTATAGGGAACTAGTTTTTCTTCTTGTAGATTTGTTTCTAGGGGATTTGTTTATCAGGTCAGACGGAAGTGGCTTCAGGATCAATGCCCGTTTACAAAAGGTAACATGATCCATATGTTTTATTAAGCTTTATTTCCCTTTATAATTCTTTTGTTGTACTTTTCACCTTGATAAAGTTGGGCAAGAGAGATCTCAGTCAAGTATATAATAAGCTGCAAGAGGAGATGAAATGTCTCCACCTCTCCAAGAATCCTTTTATTTTTTTTCTTGTCTTGATTCATTTGGCTGGATCTAACTATGCATTGTTCATCCGTCATGGAAGAATAGTAGTGATATATCCCTTGGTTACATTATTTACAATCAGTTTTTAATTTTAACAAGTGTGCTAACTACCTGAGTAATTCTGAACACAGTATCAGAATATTTAAGAATTCATCCAAACATCGATAATTCAGTATTTTGTTCTGTTGCAGAACTGATTGGAAACCATCAGAATTGGTTTAGGCATTCTTTGGTTGGGTGAATTGAAAGTGAAACTTGGGAAAGATGGTTTATTTGGTAGATAACTTGCGAGGAAGCATTAACCTCCACAAATGTTGAAATCTATTGTGTAATTAACAGACATTTTCAGAGAGCTGAGCGAACACTTAAAAATGCAGACAACCTTTGCACTATGATGTTTTCATTTTCTGTAAAGACTTTTTTTTCAAAACTCATCCACAAACAAAAACGTGATACCCCAAAACTGGTATGAGTAAGTGCCTTTGATTTTGCATAGCATTGTATGTGACTGTGGATTGAGGGAGGATTCTTTCAAGAGAATGACAGAAGAAAACAAACTCGAAGACTTTATTTGCAAGACTGTGACAATATTTATTTCAGTATTCATCGAGTTTGGCTTCTAAGAAAAAGAGATAAGTTAAAAAAAAAAATGTAATCACCCTGTCTGATAGTTGATAGTACAAGTGTATTTGCTTTAAGTAGGGGTTTTAGGAACGTAAGACTTTTTTTTTTTTTTTTTTTTGACTCCTTATGCTGCTCTCAAGGTGATATTAGTATCAGATGAAGTGGAACAGACCTTGTTGCCTGATGAAACATGCAAATGTCTGGAGATTTTAAAATGTTCAAAGCTGTCCTTTCCAACCCCACAGGAGAGACCTAAGTGCCCTGCAGTTGGGCAAGTTGGGGTGGTGAGGCTCTCCAGGAAGAAGTGCAGGCTTCTGTGGGAAGGGGACAGACAGTCAGCAAGTGAAGTCATACCCTTTCTAGGGGGGAAAACCACCTCTGTGGTGGGGAGAGCTGAAAGCTACGCCCTCTGCTCCTGTCACTCCTTACATTTTTGTGTAGTGCATAAACAGGCTCTTCTGCTGCCTGATTGAAATCTTCTGAATGTTCTTTAAAGGTGCTACTATGATTTTACCTCCACAGCTTCTTATATGAAAGTATCTTGGTGGCCCTTTGCAAGCGCCAGTCCCCAAATTAGTACAAGGTCTACCAGACCATACTCCTGCTCTTCAGCTCATGGAAGTCTCATCCTAAATCTAAATCTAGTCCCAACTTCTGAATGTCTAAACATTCAAATACTGCTATTCTGTTTGCCTACATGCAATTCAGAGGATGACAGAGATGGCTGGGCTAGAAAGACAGCTGTTGTACATTTCTCGGATACCAATACCTGGGCCGTGATAGCTGCTCTGTGGGATCATTTTTGAAAGAGACAGTTGGGTAAATATTAGTAAAAGAAACAAGTTAGAGTCTAGCGTGAAATCAGGGCTGGTGTGAACTACTCCCTGACATGCAGTGCTGGGACTGGTTTAGGTGGCTTTGGGTGTAGCTAGGCAGAAACTTCATTTTAAGGCCATTTTTGATCAATTAGTTCTGACTGAGACCCTGAGACCTGGAGGTTTCTTGGTTTGTGGGTGTGGTTTGTTTTTCTTTTTAAAAATTCTGGTTGAGACGTATCCTTAATGTGATCAGTATACTTATATTAACCTAGTAGCTATTATATAAAAAGTTATTCTATTTCCTTCCCATTTGCTGGTGCTATAAACTGAAAACTAACTCTAACTTCCTTTACCCAGAATTAAAAGTATTCTTAAAGGTTTAAACACTTCTCTGGCTTAACTTGGGGGGGCTATTTTTGGATGTAGGTGAAATCATAATTGCCCTTATTTTGCCCAGAATTCACTTGCACTGCCTAACTTGCCTCTTAGTCCTAATTGTAATAAAACAGGTACCCCTCTCAGCTTGGACTATGTATGTGTACTTAACTGGCTCCTATCACCGCCTCTTCTCAAGTTACATAAGGTACTACCTTTCCAAACAAGTATCTTCCTAGCTCCAACTATAAACTCAATCCTAGACAAACCTTTGCCATAGCATTAATTCCGTGAACTGTAATTTTCATCCTCAGAAGCAAATGCAGACAAGTCATTTAACTGACTAAGCTCCAATTACCTTGCACGTGCTTTCTAAAATAAATAATTACATTAGATGAATGGCCTTTTCTGTTCTAAATCCTAGCATTCATGCTCAAATCTCAGCTTTCTGTCAACTACCTTTACTCTAAAATACACCTCCAATCTGAAGCTAAAGTTAATTGGTTGTCTCTTGTGCATCTTTTCCTGGTAGCCTCCTTTGAGCACAGCCAGTGCCCCAGTTCATTGGCCTTTGCTGACCTGGACTGTAATGCTGCCATCAGCCTTAGCCATGGTCTTTTAAACAGTTGCAGGGTTTCCCAGGTGACTCCTCCCAGGGTTAATCTCCAAGTTAGACCTATGCCCCCTTATGGATCGAGATGATACTTCAGGTCAATGATCTCTGCTAACTTTGAACATAACCACATCTATCCTAAGCATTTTCTCCAGCCCAACTTCCCTGGTTGTTCCAGAAATACACATAGCCAGATGTCCTCACTGGCCTCTGCAGTCACCTTCTGAACGTGCATATTACTCATGCTACTAAGCCTCTGTATGCTGAAACCTTATGCTTCATTGTCCTGGTTTCAGCTGGGCTAGAGTTAATTTCCTTCCTAGTAGCTGGTACAGTGCTGTGTTTTGGATTTAGAGTGAGAACAATGTTGATAACACACCGATGTTTTAGTTGTTGCTAGGTAGTGCTTACACTAGTCAAGGACTTTTCAGCTCCCCATGCTCTACCGACTGAGAAGGCTGGAGGGGCACAAGAAGCTGGGAGGGGGCACAGCCAGGACAGCTGACCCAAACTGGCCAAAGGGACATTCCGTACCATGTGATGTCATGCTCAGTACATAAACTGGGGAAAGCTGGCTGGGGGGGGGGGGGGGGCCCCCGCGGGGCGCCGGCGGGGGCAATTGCATTGTGCATCACTTATTTCATATATTCTTTTATCATTATTATTTATTATTTCAATTATTAAACTGTTTTTATCTCAGCCCATGAGTTTTCTCACTTTCACTCCTCTAATTCTCTCCCCCATCCCACCGGGGAGGGGTGAGAGTGAGTGAGCAAGCGGCTGTGTGGTGCTCAGCTGCTGACTGAGGTTAAACCACAACATTCATGTTATCTCATTAATGTAGACCAACAGCTGCTCCAGCCAGCCCTTCTCCCCTTTTCACCTGGCAAGTCACTTCTTAATGTAGGAGATCCCCAGATTCTGTCTGTACAACTCCTTAACCTCTCATTTGGTTTAGCCTTAGCATTAGGGCAGCCTCATTTTTTTGCCAGAGGACTAACTATAGCCAGGTGGACCAAACCTGTTCTCAGCTTTGCTGCCTTACCTCTTAAAAGCTAAGCAATTCTTATAGTTTATAGTTTTCTACCTTATCTAGCCCAAAACTCAGGCTGAGCTGTAGCCTTCTTCTAAATAGGTCTCCGGAGCACAAGTGAAGCTTAGTGTCAGAGAAATAAATATGAGTGCAGCATTGTCTAGAAGTGCCTCACAGCTCTGTCATGCACCTCCCTCTAGCTGTAACACACCTAGCTGGCCTTTTGGCTACTGACAACCTCTTTAGGGTGGAAGGTCCAGAAATAAAATAATGTGGTCCAGGATTATGTACCTCCAGTAATGTCCCTGCAGGTCCTTCAGAGATATATAGGCTATCAGAGCTGGCTGGAAAAATCCTCAACTTTCTTCCTGAATTTTCAAGCATCATTTGTTGCATTTGTTCTTTCTTGTGTTTCTCTGAGGTCTCTCTCTTGTTCTGTATCAGATCAGGTGTCAGATGCAGCTTGTCTCCTACTACTGACAAGTGTAGAAGGTCTCTCACACGTTAGTGAGGACAAACAACACCTCAGCTATACCTGGCTGGCTAGGGGCCTGGGTTGCATCCAAGTCATAGGATAGGCTCATAGATGGATCCGTGCTGTATTTTCCACGTACCAGAAAATGTCAGGTTGCTGATTATCTGTCTCTGTGCATCAGCCAAAGGGGCCTTCTATTACAATGCTCCCAACCTTTTGGCTGTTTGTCCTCAAAATCTTGCATGTTGTCTACATTGAGGTAAAAAGCTTTCTCTGTTCCACTCTTCATCCTCCAATCCTCCATTGATGGAGCTGTTTGGAAATGGGCTTTACCGTGTCCTGTTTCAAATAACCTCCGGAATTTGGCGTATCCTAAACATACTCATCTAGCTATTACAGTCTCTGAGGTCTGCTCACAGGTTAGTCCCTCAAATGGATCTTTGTTTCTGAGTTCATATGACATGTTTATGGCTGCTTGACAGCCCTTCCAAAACAAGAGAAGCAAATGGCATGTCTTTGCAGTCCTGATAATAGCCCTGCGGCATCTGTGGCAGCTTTGCGGTATGACCTGGCCTTAAAAACCAGGCTGTGTGTCCCACCTCATCTGCTGCACTTGTAGGAACAGACCAAGTGCCATGGGTTATGAGTACTGGGGCATGGTGTGAGGTTATGGGTTTCCAGCTAGAATGCAAGTCAGTGTCGAGAGCTGCGGGGCAAGCCAGGTAGAGTTGGTCCTAAGGTCAGAGAGTCTACACTCTTTGTGTGTGGGCATCCTAATAAGAGCTTAAAACTTCAGAACACACTTGGAGTCTTATCTCTTTGTCAGTGAGATTCCTCTAGGAGCATTTCTGTGGTGAGAAAGTCAGCAGATTTAGTCTCAACATGGATGCGTTCACAAGACAGGGTAGAGGTGGCCACACCAATCAAAAGTAACTTGGCAAAAATAACTCGTTCTTGCCGTCCAAATCAAAACATCTGAGATGCTGCTTTCCATATACTTAGCTCTGAATAACTCTTAACAGGCTCAGCGCACAGATGCTATTGACATCAGCTGCAGCTGTAAGTGTTCAGGTCCCTTGGTAATCAGACCTCATGTCTCAAGTCAAGTACCCAGAGAATAAAGAGCATGCACTTAGTGACCCCTGTGAAAAGTTCAGTTTAAATGGCTTGGGCAGCACCACAAAGAAACTATGCAGTAGATGGAGAGATAAAATCTATTTTTCTGGGGAAACATTCACATGAGAACTCTCGTTTCTCTCCCTATGAATGCCAGCCTCAGTCACCTCATGCTTCTCAGCTTTTGAACAAATAAAGAACAGTGGTCCAAAGAGAACAATCTCCTACCTACCTTAGTGCTGATTCATTCTCAGAGCTTGGACATCCTGAGGACGAGCCTCATCTAACACACAGCGTGAATGTGTGATTAAGAGCCATCATAATGCCAGAACTGGATGAAATGGGACAGGGGGCTGTGCAGGTTGTGCAACCATTGGTCCATCATCTGAACTGGAATCACCTCCCATTCCTTCCCCAAAGAGCTCAAAAAAGGTACCAAAGGAGATTTATGCTCTGGTACTTTCTAATTTCTGGGTGTTTAGCTTTGCAACAAAAATATTGGTCTTCTAAACACCTACAGCCTCCTTTTGCCATCCCTAATTAAAGAAAAAAGAAAGGAAGCTTCCTGTTTTCAGTTAGAAAGTCTTGGCTTGTCCCAGAGCTGCAGCCGCAGAGCATGCAAATTCATCTGATCCTTCCAGTAAGTGTGGACAGAAACCTTTTGCAATTTAGTCAGGGAGACACTATTTGCCATTTCCCCAAAGCTTTACCCTAGGCAAATTTTGGCAGATTTCATGGGACCAACATAAATTGCACAAAAAACATTTTTCTATTTGCCAGCAAAATTTCAAGTGACTAATCCAAAGCTAGACTTATAGAAGAAGAAATTCCCATTTGGTTATTAAGGCACAAACAGTACATTTTTATCTTCTAGATTTGCCCTCAAAAATACAGAACCTTTTGCCTGAGAAGTTTCAAAAACTTTAGTTAATGGCAGACACCTGTTGTATGAAATCACTGCCAGATGGTTAAAATCTGGCAAAGCAAATGGGAATTTAATCGTAATGAGAGCAAGTATTGCATGATTTTAACATGCACTGCCAGTTCAGCCTTTAATAATTGTCGTGGTTTAACCCCAGCCGGCAACTAAGCCCCACGCAGCCGCTCGCTCACTCCCCCCTGGTGGGATGGGGGAGAGAATCGGAAGGGTAAAAGTGAGAAAATTCATGGGTTGAGATAAAAACAGTTTAATAGGTAAAGCAAAAGCCGTGCACGCAAGCAAAGCAAAACAAGGAATTCATTCACTACTTCCCATGGGCAGGCAGGTGTTCAGCCATCTCCAGGAAAGCAGGGCTCCGTCACACATAACGGTTACTTGGGAAGACAAACACCATCACTCTGAACATACCCCGCTTCCTTCTTCTTCCCCCAGCTTTATATACTGAGCATGATGTCATATGGTATGGAATATCCCTTTGGCCAGTTTGGGTCAGCTGTCCTGGCTGTGCCCCCTCCCAGCTTCTTGTGCCCCTCCAGCCTTCTCAGTCGGTAGAGCATGGGGAGCTGAAAAGTCCTTGACTAGTGTAAGCACTACTCAGCAACAACTAAAACATCGGTGTGTTATCAACATTGTTCTCACTCTAAATCCAAAACACAGCACTGTACCAGCTACTAGTAAGAAAATTAACTCTATCCCTGCCGAAACCAGGACAATAACAATAGTGTTTTTTTTAAAATCAGTAGACAGTAATACTTTTTACAGAAGTTAGCAAGTGATGCAGTGTGCATTCCTACTTGTACACAATGATTTCTGTGTAAAGCATTTATTTTTGAACTTGCTCTGGAGCAAATGAAAATATGATTTATAGAAGAAAAAAAAAAGCAAAGCCAAAAATAAAAAAAAAAACCCACTATTAATAGAAAACGTTTCTAAAATGCTATGAAAAGCAGAGACCTTTTCTATTCTTCAGAACCAACTTCTATGGCACTTCAATGATCGCTTTTCTGCATATCCCAAACTGTACGGAGGAAAGCCTCTTTCCATTCAGAATTCAGTGACATCCACAATGTAACTAATAGCCAAAGAGGATAAAAGGCAGAGGAGGAACAAAGTTGCTATTTCTCAAACACTTACCAATTTCTGTATGTAACCATCTATTTGGCTTGCAATCATCTGTAGGTATTTGTATCAGGGTAATGACATGTAAAGAAGTAAGGAAGGAGCACCTTTGTTTTGGGCTGAAGTAGAACAGAAATGACTTGACTGTCTTGGCAAAACTTCCCTCTAAGTTTACTCTGGGTCTAGTGAAGCATTGTTTTTGGTAGGTAATGCTTTTTACCTTAAAAATAAGTCACTTCAAGAGTTGAAACGTTTCCATTTGAAGAGTTACTTCAAAAAATATATATTTGGAAGAAAGCATCTGTTGAGTATTATTAAACATAATATTTGTTACTTCCAAACTACATAATTCAACAAATCTACTCTTAAGAAGACTTCAGTCAGCTTTATTTATACTCCCTTTTATGGTTCACCTTCTCTTCTGAGAGTTTCTTTATGAATTCCTTGGGGGTCATCTTGAACTTTAGCGTCTCGTTCACAACATTGATAGCTCTTAGCAATCTAGGTGATCGCCTTTCCTGTCAGATGCTGTGCCTGGTTTTCATCTCTCAGCACCTAATCTAAAAACATGTGGTGTCATGCAAATCAGAATACTGAAGCAGAGTTAGGACATAACAGCCAGAGGAGCAGGTCTGAATCTCACCTGGCAGATCAGAGAGCTGCTGGCCTGCTTTCTCCAATTTCACTTCAAGGTATCTGGGAAAGGGATTTGTCTCATCCACATTTAGACAAGCATGCATCTAAAGCAGCCATTCTCCAGTCCGTCTGTAGTCAATGGTAATGCCTATTATGCATGCAGTGCACTTCAGGGGATAATTCATCTGACCTATATTAGGCACCCATTTTAGGATCCCCAGGAGATATTACTATTTCTCCTTAGTGGCTTTAAATGTGACTATTCCAGATTTATCTATCCATCTTACATGAATCCTTCCCATGGTCTTCAAGCTGTCTGGCCCTCAGCTGCTAATGACCATGTTTACTGGCCTGAGTGTTAAGCATGGTGCTGTCAGATGCATGAAGTTTGCACACAGGTTGCCTAACCTTGTTTGCCTAGTAAGGAGCAACAAACTCGTGCCTTATCTTGATTTTATGTTCTGATCGATGGGCATGACTGATGGAGCCTGAACCCTCTACTGCTGCTCTGCCAGCAGAAAACTCTTCAGTATATGAGGGCTCTTGTTTGCAATGAGAAGACCTACAAGAACTTCCCCTGGCTGAAAGTGCCACCGGCCAAGATGATAATATGCTGAGCTACGTAGGCCAGCTGCAACATGGCATGCACAATTGGTAATGTGCCCAAGGAGGGGGCGAGAGGTTACAGAGCTTGTTGGTGCGCTCAGGAGCCCTGACATAATCTGGGTGATGTGTGAACATTCTTTGTTTTACACAAAGGATGCATTTTAAGGGTCTTGCAAAGTATTTTACCTCATTTCATAAGTGACAAATTGAGACAAAAAGAAAGTAAATAAACTAGCAACAATTCAACGAGACTTTATGTCAGACATCTTCATCCCTGAATTCCAGACCTCCAAACCAGTGTCTTCTGTGCAGCTGCACTTGGTTTCAGACAGTGATATTCTCCTTTTTGCAAGTTAATTATTGCAGAAATAGAGGTGTAATGAAAAGAAGAACTGTAGTTTTCCGGCTAAAGGCAAAGTGACTTTGAAACAGAGAAAGGAATCAGCTGGCAAATCATCAATCAGGAATACAGAGCTGAAATCTGTGTGCTTGAGTGTTGATAAATGAGACCAATTCTTTTACTTTAATGTGGTTCCCAGGACAGCTGTCATTAAATTGAAAGTTGCAGATGTTTTCTCCCAATGACCCTCATAACCATCTTTTTCACAGCTCAATGTAAAAGCTGTAGGCAGACGAGAAACACTGAACTGGAAGAACCCAGCATCCTCATCACCATAAGCCCTATATAAGGCTGTTATGGTGACAGATATTGATTGGCCAGCTATGGGATAAATCACAAGATAAAGCTGTAGGTGAGAATCATAGTTTTACATTAACTTTCCATTAACTAGCTTTTATTCTAGCCTTAAGGATTTTTATTTTTTTTCCTGGCCAGCTCTGTATGGCATACCACCAGGAAACACGTAATACTGGGAAGAAAAAGTTTTGAATTCCCCCCAACACTGTTATACTTTGGCATTGGTTTATCCAGACAGCTGGACTGAGTGGATACAGTAGTCCTGCCAAGACAAGACATGCTGTAAACAATGACATCTGTTTCTGTTTGCTCATCAGTGGCTTCCCACGTGATAATCATAGTAATGAAAATGACAGGATTCCCATCAAATATCTACAAATGTTTTTCCATTCTGCGTATGCTTTTTAGGACATAATGTGCTGTGAGAGGAGATTACTTTAGAACAAAACCCCCCAATATTTTGGAAAGCTTTAAACTCATATCTGTTCTCATCAAGTTCATTCAAATTTATTATCTAAATTCAATAAACTACACCTATTTTCCAACTAAAGAACATATCAGGACAATAGAAGGACAAGTTAAAGGGAATTTTTGCTGCACTTCCTTAGCTGGTTGCCAGATGTTGCTGTTAATATTAGCTGGGCAAAGAGTTTTAACTTGTCCTCTTCACAGCTTTTTGATTTTGGTAGCACATACCAGTTCACTGTTCAGATATGCAGAAAATGGATCACTTTTTAATGGTGGCATTTGAAACATTAAGAGGTGATGTTTGGATGTTAGCAAACAAATGCATGTGAAATGCTATCTTATGATGGAAATACAAGGCATGAAGCCCACCACAAAGCTAGCACTGCTTCTTGTACCCCTGTAAGATTGGCTGTTCAAGTGATGTAGTCAGTTCAGCTCAGCAAAATCACTTGGATTACCCTGACCTATTTTGGCTGAGAATTTGTCCTGTTTATTTGTCTGACTCAATCATATATAATATTATAATATTGCTTTGGATTTTAAATGAATTTAAATTGTTATCGACAACATTTTTCAATGAAGGAAACATACATCGCTTTTTCTGATGGATGTTCATGGGCATGAGAGAAAATTCATCTCCACTATGAATTGATGAGAGAATTAATCCACTATGAATTACCATGACTACACCCACTCCTATGGCCTGTTTCTTTTAGCATTAGCTTAAGAAGAAAAGATAATGGAAGAAAATAGGGAGGGTATTTCTTATAAAGAAAATAGAGGTAAACATAAAGTAGTTGTGGTAGTTCGTCTATTTACCACATGGTAATTTTCTTACCATCCTCTTTGTAGCCACTTAAAAACACCTGGGAATTTACTACAATACAACTGACTTCAGAGTTCGTTTTGGTGTTGACAGTCAGTAGGCAGCGATTAGACTATTAGTTCCCTAGTGATTGCAACATAATACAAAGACAAGCAAAAGGACGCAGCTTTTTGTCACATTCATTCTCAACATAAAGCAGAGCACCCTTTGACTAAGCCATTAAAAGAGCTACTTCATTTACAACATGAACAGTTCATTCTGTGAACACCTCTAAAAATCTCCAGTCTGCATCCGTGCATCCTGGAGAACAAATTCAGAGGTGCTGCTGACTGGCGAGGAGCATCACAGAAACAGGCGGTAATTTCCCTAGAGCCGCAAGCAGCTTTCTTGGTTTTATTCGGTGCTGTGCCTTTGATATTTAAGAAATAGTTAACGATTTTCCACTACAGTGGAAAAATCCACAGATTCATCATCTCAACGGGGTATTCATATGCATTTCTATATTTTAGATCCTTTGATAGTACACTATGGTAACATACAGTTACAGCTACAAAATACTATGAATAGCAGTCTCCATGGACTTGGTGTCATTTATTTTGGTAATCAACACATCTAAGTGATTTATACATCCCTCTTAGGAATAAGGCTTGGAATTTTAGCTGTGTTGCTTAGACCAGAATTGCACCCACCCCCTCAGACACACGTTAACCTAAAAGAAGGATTAATAGAGTCACAATCTGAAGATCAGTATAGTGGCAACTCCATTCTCTTCACTTGCAGAAAGAATGAAATCAGAGCTCAGAATGTAATTTCCTAAATGGGAAAACAACAGCCTGAGTGCATTGAGTGGGTTTGCTTCTACTCTGGATTTTTTTTTTTTTTCTTCTTCAAAAGTTGTGGCAGTTACAAAAAGTATTCCACAACCCTTTAGTGAAGGTCGGAGTCTGCCAGCTGGACTCATGTTGAGAAAAAACTACTTGGTGAAAATGTCCAAAGAGAACAACAGAAAACCAGTACAGATACACATGGGTATGTTCCCTGATGGAAGGTATCGAGCAGTACTAAAGACAACAGTTTGTGTGAAAAATAAATACTTTCAATAAGCAAGTACAATCAGTTGTTGAAATGGCAAATAAAACTCAGTTGATAAGATATACATACTTAAAAAGTGTTTGTCTTTAACATACAAATTATTATTTTTCAAAAGAAAAATACCTCAAGAGGACAGTTATAGTACTAAGAAAGAAACGTTACCTTTATTTCCAGTTGGAGTTTTGTATATATGCTCAGAGAAAAAACAGAACTCACAATAAAGTGAAAAGTGACAAGCTTGCTGTATGTAGATCTTCATTAAAAAAATGATAATAATTTTCCATTTGATTTTAAAGTTGAAACATTCTGATAAATTAATAGGATAGTTACTGAGTTCTTCTTTTGAATATTTATTAGCTACCAATTGTATCATGGGCTATTTTCACATCCCCTGTATGAAAAAAGTGATTGATTTCACCATCTCAGTGACGGTGGCAGTGGTTCTGCCATTAAAATCAGTGAGCGCTGAGATTTTGGGCTCACAACAAGGCCTTAGAGTGAAACTTGCCAGTGTAACATAACTTAAGTTCTGGATGGTGTTCACTCCCATCACGTGCTAAATAAGACCTCTTTTGGGAGCCTGTCAGTCATTGCCTCCAAAAGGCACCTTGCTTTGTGCCAAGGCTGGAACACTGAATTTGGGGCTAATGAGAGATTACTGACTACTCATTTCTGGGATCTTCTGCTTTTCCTGAAATGTAGCACGGCACATTGGCTGGGTTTGTATTATCCGAAAGAGTCTAGACCTTGTGCTTCATTTCTGCGGGAGAATGATCCCGGCTCCGCAGAGCTGCCAGGCTGGAGGCTCCCTAGCCCAGTTTATTGCTAATGTATCAGTCACTGGAATTTCTTATGGCAGTGTCTGCAGATCATTGCATCCTCTATCTTTCAGTTATATCATATTTATTTCATATTTTGCTCTTTCAGCATGTTAACTTTTAGCACATAATCTGAACCAATAAAAATTTTGGCCTAAGGAAATGATTTTTCATGTTTAGGACTGAAATTTGGAATTCTGAGAAATGTCTTTAAGTGCCTTAAGTTTTCAGAGGCCAGATCCAGTTATTAAAAAATCATGGAATATGTGAGTATTATTTTCACAGAATATTTCTGCATTGCTTAACAGTCTATCTTGTTAAACAGTTCTTCCTATATACCTCTTTATTTCTATATTATGAGGAAACTTTCAATATAGAAAACAGATGGAAAAATCTCATGAGTGGGTCATTTCTGAAGAAATCCATCTCTAAAAAGTTACGATAACCTAAAGAAATTCTTGTGAAATTTTCCTTCCAAAGAAAACCTTTCTTCTGCAGAAACTAAGTCGTCCTTCAGTTGAAGAAGGTGGCAAGGCAAGCCCTTTAGTAACTTAATCCATGTCATATTTCTACCTTCTGTAATAGAAAATTTTTTTGAAGTTGCCTTTTTCCTTTCTTTAAATATTGCCTAAATAGTACTTGAAATTATCTCCATAAAATAGACTCAATAATCATCTAACAGTGTCTGAAAGTTGTTTGAGACACTGTTCAGTTCTAGCTCATCTCATGAATAAATTTTCCAGTCGGCAGATGATGCCATCTGCAGCATGCCAGCACCATTTTCATCCCTGTAAAAAAAACCCAAATCTATTCAAACTGTCAAAATAATAAGTTAATCTCATCATGGAAAAGAGAATAAATAATATGGCATATTACTAAAATGCCTATCTACTAGTGTAAGTACATATTACACTATCCTGTTTAGAAAATCCACTGCATTAAAACCATGGCATTTATTTAAAACTGGTGAAATGGCATTGTGCTTGAAAATTGGATGGAATCCTTGAAATCCACTGAATTCAAGGAAAAGCTGCTTTTAACCTAAACAGGGGCATAATATTAAGTTCCATTTATTTAGTATTAAATCCAAAGGAACACAACCAGCCTTCTGGACCTTTATGGGTGTATCAAGCCAGAAGACACATATCTCATACTGCAAACAGCAAAGAGAGGCTTGTATTTGGGAAAGATTACATAGGAAAGTAGCTCACAAATGGGAGAAAACATCACACTTCCAGGGATCCCACTGCTCCATAGTGGCACCTGAAGTATAGTCGGGTCTCAGGATGAGCTGTCAGTGTCAGCCTCACACGCTTTTACTGATTTGCTTGCACTCACACCTGGATATTTAGGTTATGGTTGTTGTGGGACATCTCCTCAATGTGGAAACAGCACTGGAACGTCTCACAAGTCAGTCCTTCCTCCTGTTTAGAGCATTTCTCAGAGCGGTAGTAGGACTTGCAAGATGTGGTATAGTCAAAAGTTTGGATTGAACTTGCTTGGTCAGAGTTCACTTGAGCCTGCGCTGAACTTTCTTTGTGATCTGGATGAGCCACTTGATCTGTACATCTCTATAAAACAGAGATCAATCCTCTCTTCCTTTGTGCTGTATTCTACTTTTTCCATTTAAAGAAAATATCCCATTCACCCACCTTTGAGGAGTTTGCAAGAAGCTATCACTAACAGAGTATCTTCTTGTATAAAAGGATGCATTTTTGCATACAACAAGCTGCTATTCTGCATGAAGAATGATGGCAGAATTTGTCCTGGAATTTTTTAAACTTTTAGAATTGAAGAATAATTTCAGTTGAAATACACACTTGGTCATCTGGTCCAAACCCTTGCTAATGTTAAACTAAACCAATATTAACTTAGATCAAGGAATGTTACATATGCCATGCTCATTCTGCCTTATGATATGGACAATTCAACTCTGCCCATTATACCTGGTAAATTTCATGACCACCTCAAAGTGTCTGTGCAGTGACTATGTATGCATTGGAGAGTACAGGAGAAATATATACATTAATGAAAAAAATTTCATTGAATAGCCATACAAGGGTAGAAAGGGCGGGGGGAGTGCTGGGGGGAGAGACAGTAAAAGTATGAACAGTTCCTTCTTTTCTAATGGAGAAAACAGAGGGAGACAACTCCTTTTGTGAGAAAGGAGTGGCTAAAGCACACAGTCACAATAACTGCACTTTAGAATAAAAGAAGGATGGAGTAATATGTAGATATGCTGTTTGAAACCATCTTTTTAAAAAGTTATAGTGAAATCGAGGCTATTGAAACTTTGACTACAGTGGATGAGGATTTTACCTTTTTAGTTAAATTCCTTGCTCCCTTTTATCCCTTGTATTTATTAGCCCTCAATCCTGTTCTCCATTTGGTATCATTTGGCTATATAGATAATTATAGCAGTAGGCTTATAAAGCAAGCAGGTGTATTAATCCAAAAGCCAAACGGTCACAAGAGGTTCCAGTCTGCAGGATGCGACTATTTCATATATGTATGACAGTGGAAACTTTGTGTGCTTTGGAGGCAAAACCCAGGTTAGCAATATCCGCGTACACATCCACAGTTTTCTCTGTGTGTGTATTTGTGTGTATCTATGGATACATACTGTAAAGACTAGGGGCATTTTAGGGCTAGAAATATGTTGTTATTGTTGTAATAAGAGAGTAATTTCCAGTAATCAAACTGTATTCAGTGGTTCTAATTAGCTCTGTCACTGGGTATCCTTTCCAAGTTATGGGTCACTGTTTCCAATGACTTTATGGTTAAGATTCAGCAGCAATGTCTTATAAGACTGAGTATTATGGAATAGAATTAATGAAGGGATTGGTTGTAGTGCCATAGTTAAAGAGGAGTTGAAGTTTTTATTTAAAGAAATGTTGGTTTTTTTCCCCAGTCTTTTGCACATACTAACTCTTTATGTCATAGCAACATGCCTTGGAGATGTCACTTTCTGCATTTATTATAGAGAGACTAAAGTTTGTTTGGGGAATCATCCCTAAAAACCTGCCCCACTTTTCTGAGTCATATAGCTGTTCAGATTGTGGACAATACTTTTATTTTGTTAACTTGGCATTCATACAGAGTTTACTGTTTTATGATATCTTTTCTCTTTGATTAATTTCTCCTAAAGAAATAATACTGTGCTTTGAGTTAACTTGTTGGTCACCGACTAACTCAGTTTGTATTGCCAGGAAACAGAAAGTTGTCATGCCTTGGCTTAAACTGAGGCTTCTTAGGATCATCACAGTGAATTTTAGGGTCTTCATTTCTAGCCTGAATGGAGAGGGACGTGAATTCTTGCTTGAGAAAACTGATGGCTAGAGATCATTCACTGGCCAGGAAGGAGTTCAAAGTGTCTTTAGCTCCCAAACTATCATAATAGACAAAAAGAAAAAAAAAAAAAAACCCAACACTCCAAAACCCAAGCTCCAACATTGTAAATAGCCTAGTGTCAGGCACTTTCATAGGAAGAAGATTTATTCCAGACTACTGTTTATTTGGTGTATGCCCTCTACTTCTTACAGGCTGTTCTCCCAACCTCTCAAAATATTCTGCTTTCAATTAGTTTCATAAAACATCTCATTCAGACACTTTGGTTCTCACTGATCAGTCTGTTCAGGTGTGAAATGGTTTCACTTGAAAGATCTGCTGCTAAAACCTTCCGGTTAGTGCTTACTGTTCATTTTTCTGTCAAACATGGTCAGTAGATATGTTGCAGTACACCACTGAAGTCTCAACCTTGTTAGATGCCTCATTACTACTCAACTACCACTAATGCAAGACATTGCTTCTTGCGGTAGTCCCAGCACCTCATACCTGTAATACAGAAGTTACACCTCTGCCATAATTCAGCACCAGAAGTTGGGTAGAAGTAATTGCTCTATCAGTTTCTGAACCTGTTCAAATCCAGCAACCTCCGAAATGGGTTTTTGCTTTAGAAATGTCATTGTGGCTGTAAGGATGAGGGGAGACACAGAGTCACAGAGTAATTCAGGCTGCGGGTGACCTCAGAAGGCCTCTAGGCCAAACCCTGCTCAAAGCCAGGTTGGCTCTGACATCAGACCAGGTTGCTCATGGCTTCATCCTGTTGGAGACCTCCAAGGATGGAGACTGCACAGACTCTGGATAAACTGTTCCAGTGCTTGAATGACTATGCCATATCACTGCTGTTCTTGGGAAAGTGAAATCAGACTTTTTTCCCCCATTCCTATGCATCTCATACATCTGACAGATGTTCCCAAGTCCCATTTTTCTGATCATCATACTTATTTAGTTATTGCACAGTTTATAGAGCAGGAAACCGACACATAGGAAAGGGAGGGTAATTTGCCTTGAGCCTTGAATTCTGAGATATTAGACAGAAGCAACGTTCAGTATGTTGTAAATCATCCACATGTAAAGAAAGCCAGTGTCATGCTTTTACCTTGGATCACTGGTGCATTTATCCCTGAGGCATTTAGGTACGTGCAAGACAAAACCCAGTATCAATCTGCTGGTCAGCAATACAAAAAATAATACAAACCAGCACAAAAGTTATATGTTTATAGGCTTTTATTGTTTTTTTTTATCAAGACCCCTCTTGCTCCTTGCTTTTAGGGACCCCAGCATAGCGATAATCATTTTACTGTCTAACCCCCTCCCTGGAGTTTTCCATGAAAAGGCAATTGCCTTTGAAAGGTTTTAGAAACATTAGTTCAGCTAGTGATACTGGACGGAGTAAAAAACCCCCACATATTTACAACTGAAAAGGTACATTATTTTAAAGCATAACAAAAGCTAAAAATTAAATATTGGAACTGATACAGAAATAGCCCTCTCTGGACTGCAAAGCACTATATTTTTGCAAAAGAAATCAGGTTTTAATTGATTAAAATATGAGCATTTGGAAAGCATGTCACTAGAAAAAAAATCAGTTGCTATTTTGAAAGGAGTAGTCTGTGCTTGCATAATATAAGCCAAGCTCCCTGAGCTCCAGAACAATTACAAACAAGATAGTACATAATTTAAAAAAAAAAACCCAAATGCCAGGCCAGGGAGTAATGAAAGATGGTATTCACAATTCACTTATATATTACTTTAAAGGCAGACTGGTTACAGGGAAATAGAACAAAATGATAGGATTGGACTAGTGTTGAGTCAAACACCAGCAACTTTTGCATGGTTGCTGTGTAATTATGGTCTAAGCAGCATAGCTTCGAAGCAGTAGGGATTAGCCTTTTGAAATGTTATCCTCAAAGGAAAATGGCAAACAAACAACAAATCCAAGGGGAATAAAATACAAAAGTTGACATTAACTCAAAACTGCATTTACACAGTTAACCACTAAATGTCAGGAAATGCCACAGTTCAGTCCGGCTGTGTAATTGTGCTGCTGCTGTTCAATGTGCATTATCTCACAGGCTGATTTGCACAGATATCTGAAGTCCCTCAGACAGAATCTATCGGATATAATGGCCCCACACAGATATAAACCTATGCATGTGTTCAGTATTCCTCAAAGATGTGTCTGTAGCCAGTAACAAATTTGTGGATATGAGGTGAATAGAGGACTCAAACTCCAATAAAATAAAAGTCAAAGCTCTGTCATCTCAATTGCCACAAAGACCGCTGTAAGGGGATCCCCGGATGAAATCTGGAACATAACCTGAATATTCCTGTGAAGGAGTATAACAAAAAGTCTCTGGAGACTGCAAGTTAATGCATTGCTTTTCCTAGAAAACTGGTCAGAAATGAACACGACATGCAACTATGAGATCCTGCCTCAAACAGAGATCAGTAATTGAGGTTTCAGAGGTGGCCTCCAGCTGAGACCACATGTGAGATTTACAGATAATGTTCACCTGTGACACAGGTCTGTGTCTTTAGTCTTGCAGCCATCATCGCCACTTCCTGCTATGCTGGTCTGTTGCTGTCACATTTGATTTTGTCAGGCTGCGGAAGATCCACTGAGCCGAATCTCTCATCTTTCCCTTTTCTCTGATAAGCCCTCCCAAAACCTGAGCTACAAGACTCAGATAACAAACTATAGCAGAAACATTTTGAGTGTGTATGTGCATGTGTGTGGAAAAAATCCAAAAGAAAAAGAAACAATGCCAGGAAAGGACAGCCCTCCTAGGAAAACAAGGGACTATCTCAGGGATGTTGAAGGGGGGAAGGAAAACGAAATTGGTTAACTTCCCAAGTCAAAAGGGAAAAATCTGTTCTTCCCATGACTTTACAGGTAAAGTGACAGATATGCCCTCATTTCTAAAATGAGTTTTGGAGCTAGACACAAAATTCTGCTTCACTTCTTGCCTTGTACTGTTGCCTGACTAAAGAACAAAGCAAAATGGCTGCTGTGTTTTAATCAACAGTTATAGTGTCCTGGTATGCAATGTAATTTCTAGCTATGCTTTCTATCTATACTGTCTAAATTATTTTTGGATGCTAGAAACCGTCCATAGCACCATCCCCGTTGTGCTCTTTTCATCTCTTCTCATTCTGGTCAGGTCAAAGTGGAAGGGATTTGCAGCTGGTTCATGGGGTGTTGTGAGCCCTGGAATGGGGAAGGAGCTCCCCTAACATGTAGCGGTGTAAGTCACAAGCTTTCTGCTCTCCTCAGCCTTGTTTCTCATAGCTGGGTCTGCAGTGAAGCATGCTTGGGGAGCAGGGGCAGCTGAGATGCATATGCAACAGCACCTGGGAGGTGGTAGAGGGAGGTAGCTGAGACATTTTGTAGGGTGGTTGTAGTGAGAAGGCAGGGGAGATAATAGCAATAAATAGACTGGGAACTAGGAGAAACAGAAACCAGTAGGAGTAGTAGCTGTGGTAATCATCCATGCTCTGAAGCAAGTGGCTACAGAAAAATCCATCCTTCAGCCATGTATTCATTCTCCCTTCTTTTCTGAATTTCCTTATTGTCAGTGTCCTTGATAGAGAGAGGATTCAATGGATATAGCAGCAGACTAACAGGGCTGTGTAAAGAAATACTATCACCTTTCTCTTCCTCTGATGTGGTAGTTCTGTGCAAACAGCAAAAAACTGCATAGCTTCATCCAGTACCCTGTGACTTCTCACCAGACACCTTGTCAAACAATATATTTTTTACCATCATTCTCTGTGTATGGCACCACAGCCAGATTTTTCATTCATGTAACTGGTTTCAGTGTAAGCTAACGTGAATGAACAGCTGAATAAGACTTCCCAAAGCAGTGTAGAAGTACCTTACTGAAATTTGGATGGAAACTTTCACTGGTACAATTCTTTCTGTCTTCCAGCTGCTGACAGTACAAAGTAACCGGATTAAGCACAGTTTGCCTGCCTGTGAGGTATTCTGGGTGCTCAGAATAAGAAGTTGGATGAGCAAATAAGCGATGTATCATGTGAAGGCACACAGGTGTTTAGTTCAATGGGAAACTTGTGAAGCATGTTTGGAGTAATTCCAGGAATTAGTGGAGTGTTGGGTCAGTTTCCCCCACACGTCCCTTCCTTTCATCCTTTCACACTGCCATGTAGGACTCTATATTTTCCTAGAAGGTTGGTTTTGATCGCAGTTACTTGGACTGCCAGCTGTATTCCCAACTTCTTCCTGTCAGACAGACAGATTTAACATGAAATCCATGTGTTTTAGAGAGGGTGGGTCATGCTTAGTAAGACTCTCACTAGAGACAACTGTAGAGGTCTGGTTGATGCAAGCACTATAAAAATATAGTCAAGGGCTGGAAGCATTCACAGACTGGCTGCTGCAGATGAGGGGTGTGCTCCATCATGGATGGAGGCAGCACACAGAGGAAGTATCAGAGCCGGGAGATACCATCCTCTATTGCTGCAAAGCCTCATCACAGTATTTGGTGGTAAGAAATACCCTCTTCAGCAGCTTTATTCTTGCTCCTGGACAGAGTGGGGGAATGGTCCTTCTCATAAGGCATAGGGCTTTTGTGTACTTCACCAGATGCTTTTTTCAGCAAGTCAGGAACTAGGAGATCTGGGGGCAAATAAATTGCCTGGGAGGATAGGGGAATAAGCCATTTTGGGAACACTACTGAGCAGAGGATGTAGCAAGCCCAAGGGGACTGTTTATATCTTGATTTATCTCAGTAAGCCAGGGGGAAATGCTCTTTCAAACATGTTAAAATTCATAAAAGCTTTAGAGAGGAAAGCAGGGCCTGGATAACCAGATGTTTGGATGGGGTAAACTCTGGCAGTTGCTAATTAGCTGTTATAGAAGTTGGACAGGAACAGATAGTCTGGTCACAATAGAAATAATAATATGCTGATCTTTTCTGTTTTTCTGTGTCCCACTCCCCCATGGCTGCCTGCTTGTTCCTCAGAGATATCAAACCATTGGCCACAGCAGTTAGAAATGTGGTTTAAACAGCTGTCATTTTGCATCCTGCTGGCTGCTTAGCTCCCTTTTATCCTCTGTCCCAGATGCAGGGCTCTCTTTCCATCGATGATTTACTTGCATAGCTCCTCTGCTTGAGATACCGACTGTCCTTCCTGAGCAAGTTCTTCCTTGTGTTATGTAAGACAGAAAACACACACCCCCCAACAGTAATTAAATTTATTGTCAAACATTTTTATTCGTTGATGTTTATTTATTGTTAAATACTGGCAGCTGAGCAGCCATTGTCTATGATGGTGTCGGTAGATCTACACAGCACAATGGGCTGCTGTGGAAGCATACATTTTGTCTTGTGTTTTCTTTAGCACAGGCAAGTTAAAACAATATAGAGCTATTTTGGTCACAAACCCTGAACAAGGAATTAAGAATTTAGCAAAGAAATCCTTCAAACTCTTGTAAGAAAAAGCAGCTGAACCTCGTTCTCATAATGAAATTAATGACTTCTAACCTTCTGGTTTAACAGACAGAAGTAGGAGAAAATACTAGTCTGCTAAAAGTCACCAATGGCTGCCATCGAACAAACCTGATTCAAAGACCACCAAAGGCATAGTTCACGTGCTGGGGCTTCCAGATCAGCTTTTCCAACTGAATGCCTTCAAGGCTGTGACACAGTCAAGGGTTTGCTGGGATCAGATGCCAGCAGTTAGGTTTCCTGTGGATTTATAATCCCAATCCAAACTGTGCAGCCTTGATGTTGATGGGTATTTCACCTGTGGATATGGGTGACTCTTCTCCCTGCAATGTGTAAGAAAGGGACATCTTCAGTCTTAAGCAACCATTTTTTAGTAAGTTTTACTTACACCCACATCCTGCCAGGGGAAAGCATGCCATCTGGATGAGCACTGGTAATTTGACAATGCTGCAACAGAAGAGACCGGCTCAATTACTTCTCCTTTACCCTTAAAGAGATTTAAATGCACGAATCTCTAATTGCTTCCTGGTATTTGTCCTCACAGATCTTTGTGTTTACAGGCAGGCACGCTAACCACAAGTGTGTTTTTTGCAGGATCTAGAATGAGACCACGAGGCACTTCTGTGAATATATACACGGAGTAGGTTATGCAGACTGGGAGAGACTCACAGAAACATGTTACCATATTACATATTTAGAAGCCCTACAATCGACTGAGACTTAAAGAGTGACAGAGTGGAAGCTGTCTTGGGTAACAAAGTCTGAGAAACTCCCCGTTACTGTCATCTTTCTTGCTTATAGCCAGGAAGGGTTTCTGACTTAGGTGACCTTGAGCAGTTTTGGGACCGAAAAAAGGGTATGTCTTGCTTCTTCTTTTTGTAACAAAAGGAGAAAGTAAAGAGCAGAGGATAAAGATGAGGAAATGAAATTAAATGAAATGAAATGAAATGAAAGAAGGCAAGGCCAGCAACAAATACAGCAGTAGCAAGAGGAGAGCTGCCTTCGAACCTCTCCTTGACCAGTAGAACCAAGACAGGATGATATGACTCTGTCGCCAAAGCTTGAAGGACTCCTGAGGAAACAGAGATGGCTAGGAAGAAAGGACGGTTTGGGGCAGTAGAAGCATTGCTGTGGAACCTAGTGGGAGCCCAACATGGGTACTATAAGAGATCACTCAAGACTATGACTCCTAGAAAATTCCTCTCTTAGAAAAGTTCTTAACAGGAAGGAGGATTTGGGGCACAAATAATGTGTTTTCTGCCCCTTTTCTGATTCTCTCACCTCTATTCCTGTCTTTGAGCTACTTTTTTTTTTTTTTTAAATCTTGTCTGTTCAGCAGTCACAGGCAGTGTGACTTGGGTTTTTCATTTGGATATGAAGCAATCCCCTGTTTTGGGCCTCTCAAGCTGTGCCATAACATCTTCTGCAGCTCACTACATCTAGACCTTGTTAATATGTTCCCATGACTGCCTAAAGCACAGATTTTCCTAGTTAGAAATAATAGTAGCAATAAAAGTTTCTTATAATGAGCAAGGAGTTAATATGGGAGTGGGAAGACTTATTCTAGTTACAGACATCAAAACCTAAGTGGTAATTCATATTATACGTATTTAATTATTATTGTTTTATTTTATTTTTTTTATTGCTGTAGAAGCATTTTCACCAACCCTGCAGATAATGCCTTGAGGACAGACTGCAGTGACTGAAGTCAGTGAACCCTTGAGAGACAACATTGTGTCTCCATCAAGTAAATTAAACAAGCTCATTTTTATGACTTGGGGTTAGCAACGGTCATAAATGTCTGAAAAGAGTCTTTATCATCCACACAAAATTAAGTTACTAGTTCATCCATTTATCATACTGCATGAAGCCAGAGAACTTCTGTTCTTTTGTGCTGGGACTAATGGTGTCACGGGCACTGACTTTCTAGGAGGTGAAACTTGCATAGCTTTAGTTCATTACCATTTCATAATGCTCATATGAACCATTTGATGTAGATGGAATTAGTTGAACCACTTCTCACTGATCAGTATTACCACCCCAAGATACTTTCTGATTTACTGAAGACTTGTCTAACGATCATGTTACCCACTGTACTAAAGAAATCCATGGCCATGGTAGCACGACAACCTTGAAAAGCTTCAGGCTGTTTACAACTGGTGCTTGGCATGGTACTAAGCAGTAAAGCTGATGATAGTAACATTTTAATGGTTTCAACGGGTTTGAAGATAAAAGTATGTGGTGTCCTAAAGAAAATGTTGTGATTGTGAGTGGCCCCCAAAGTTTTGAGATCAAGTCTGAGCTTTAATTCAGTGCTTTCCTACCTCTTTCTGTTTGTGGATCTTTACATTTTGGCCAATGGCCTTTTGAAAGCTTCGCATATATAGTTAATTACAAAAGATACGTGCTCTTTTACAAATGTGCTCTTTTTCAAAATCTGGTTTTGCAGGCACCTTAGAAATAGTCCACAGGAGTTTAAGGGGTCTGCAAACTACAAGTTGAAAACAACTGATTTAAAGCATAAAGGATGGTGTTCAGTGAGCCATCACGGTAGGGACAGCATTATCTAGTAATGATGGATAGAGAGCAAACCCGTAGTGATAAATACTTGATTAACTATGTTCTTTTATCATCGTTCTGCAAGGTCAAATGTTTGCTGCAGAAGAGTTTGCCATCTCTTGGCTTTGTCTGTGTGTGCTTGTGTGTGTGTGTGTGTGTGTATGTGTTGCTGTGCAGTGATTGCTTCACAAGGAAAACTAATCTCTGTGGCACTACCAGAGGACAGATTTTCTTTAAGTGATGATTTTGTAAGTTGTTAAAGTGCAAGGACCAATCCTGTCATTGTATATGATTTATCTGGTGGGTGGGAAAGTTGTCTGCAGCATGCGGATTTATTCCGAACTGTAAGAAGCTACAGCACTGTAGGAATTTTTCATTACTTGGATGTACTGATGTGTGAAAAGTGTTGTTTGCAATGTTTGAAAAATAGCCCAAGAGTAGGATAAAAATCTCTCTAGCTTCACAAGAAATCCCGTTATTCATGATGTAACTAAAAAAAAAATCTACATGGGGAATAAAATCATAAATGTCCATTAATTTTCCCCAGGAAAAAAAATTGCCCTTTTTTCAGCTTTTAACAGCCAAAAGGCTGTTAACCATTAGTGGACATATGCAGCTTGCTTGTGATGGCAAATTTGAAATGAAAATTAAGCATTTTCCTCTTTTTATGAACTCTTTTATCATTTTTATAATGTTATATATGTATTCACGTATTCACACATACCTGTCTGAAAGTTTTCCTTCTTGTTTATTTTCTGAACAGCTTTTTTTATTTTGTTTAAATGTCTGTGAAATACGAGCTATTCATATTTTTTGCTCGACACAAGGTGGCAGTAAGACATTGCCCGGTGACATACAGTAGCTTGGGCTGCTTGTTTTCCCTCCTGTTTACTTAGGCTTCAGATAACAAAAGTCCTCCTGATGAATGAGCACTGAAAGAAAAAGAGTTTGTAATAAGAAGAGTTTAGAAAGATGCACAGATAAAGAATATACTCCAGATAAGATCCCAAATGATTTGCTACATTATGGTAAGCCATGTTGTATAATACTGTGGGCAGTATCACAAAATGCTGTATTTCTCTCTCTTTTTTCCTTGTGTTGTTATTGCTTCCTTAGGATTTGCACATTAAATAAAGGCTGCTCAGTGCAAAGGTGGAAATTTACCAGGTTTTCAAGTTTTAATTTAGCAATATTCCAAATATTTGTTGAGATTCTGCGTTTTGGAAAGGACAAAGCTTCTGCCTCAGTTCTTTGTTGTCTAGAAAACACTTCAGTGTCACTGCATTGAATAGTAGCTACAGCGATAAACTCCTTTTCAAATGCAGCAAGAGGGAGGAATGAAGAGAGATGTGCTGGAGTATTCCGCTGGCAATGTTAAGAGAGGGTTTTTTCTTGTTCTGGGCAGATATAGATCATGTGGTAACAATCCTGAGTGCAGACCAGCAAGTTGCAAATGTAGCAGCTGCTGTTGCTTTTATTATTCATATTCCTAATCCAGCAGGCCCAAAGCAGATTCAAAGCATGGCTGGGCTACTGACCATGCTAATATGATTAAAATTCATCCTTGTGGTACAATTTATGGTGTTTTAGGTCCATCTTACTCCCAGCATCCAAGAATACTATGAAGCATTTATGCATCATATTTGTGGATAGCTGTTAACCTGAAATGGAGTTTCAGGAGGATGACCCTAACCTCCCAGTGGCCACTTGGTTGGTCTGTAGCCTCTCTACACACTAACATACTTGTTGAGTACCAAACAAAAATTATAGATGTTTCAGACAAGCTGATTCAATGGAAACTCTGCCTCCTTGTTTCGCAAGTTATACATACGTGGTTTATTTTCCAAGAACTGGTTGGCAGAGATCATATTATTTTGTTTTCCATCAGAATGATTTACTTATATCTTCTAAAATCCAATACCACAGTTGATACTGTGAACTCCTGTGCATGTGAATCACACACACAACTTGGAATAAGCATCCCTTAATATCTGTCAAAAATATAGCAGTTTTCTGATGTCAAAATACTGTTAGACAACAATGTAGACCTAGTTCTTCCCTTGCTTACCCCTTACAGATTTTCCCTTGAGTACTTGCCACCTGGAGATGAATTATGGGCTTTGGGACTATGCAAAATAATACAGTTTTCAGACAGAAAATTCCCAACTCTATGATCTTGATTTTATACTAATGGCTTTCGTCATGAACGCAATAACCCCTACAGAGCACCTTTAAACTGGTATTCACACTATTCTCAATGTGTCATTCATGCATGAACATAGGGTTTGGAGTAAGAAAATGACATACTGTAAAACTCATCAGCTTGATTGACTGTGTATGATTCCTTGAGATAATAATACAATTGAGGGTCAGAAGGATCCTTTCGGGAATCTTCTTAAGATTCAGCTATTGTCCAAGAACTCTTTGCTAAATGTTTTGTGTCAGTTTTGTGATTTTGAGTGCATCATAAACTCAGAAAAATGTTGAAGTATTGTTATTATTGGAACACGAGGTGCTGAACTAACAAGCTGGGTGTCTTCTTTTTATAGGGCTAAAGACAACAAATGCTACATCACTTTGCTACTATGTGATATTTATTCACAGAGAATCAGGGCTTCTGCTTTGATACATACCTGCAGTTGCCTTGGATGGAACTCCAACAAATCTGAGACTGTTCAAAGTGTGACTATTCTAAATGTAAGATGGAGACTCTTCTATAAAGGAACCTTCTCTGAAAATCTCCAACAAATTGTGAGGTTTTCTTTTCCAAGAGAGTTTTAGTATCTGGTAACATTCCTTTGAAGTTTTTACATTATCTTTATTTTAATCACATACCACTGACCATGCTGTTAATTTGTTTGTAAATCTGAAATAATATTACATTTTTGACACCCTCTTATTATACTTGGAATGGCAAAACACTAGTAAACAGAGCTATTCCATTGAATACCCAAGGGAGGGACATGGAAAAAAAAAAACCAGCTGCATGCTCCAAGAAAGAAATCTGAGGTCAAACGGTTTTCATGGGAGACTAACTATGTGGCTGCGATTATCCTGGCCAGTTGTGAGTTACAAAATCTCTCTTGCGAGTTTATCATGGCCAATTGCTGTATTAGCTTTCCACTTGTACATCTGTTTGTGGGTGTGGACAGCACTCAGAAGTGTTCCTTTTCTTGAAGGCTTTTTGTACAAGAAAGCATAGATGAGATGCCAGGACAGGCTCTGTCTGAATGGACTTGCCATGCTGCTCGTAGTCTTGCTTGCCACGTTCACGTACACAGCAGACAGGTTCTCATTCTTTAAGCTTTTCCACACAGCGGACGGTTCTCTGGCATGAATTATGTTTTGTACACACTTGAGAAACAATGTGATCTCCACTGAGAAGCAGGATAACCTCAGGGTTAAAGATACTTTGAGGAATTTGAAAGCGAGTGAAGTTGTCTACATAAACAAGGCCATTTTGTCTGTTCTGAAGTATTTCTTGCTTTCTGCTTCTAGTGAATACACTCAGTCATGTCTTTTTCATACAACACATGATTTCCAACTCTTTTCCCACTCCTATTAAAGCCAGTACAGCAATCACTAGTTACAGCTGAATTCGGACTCGAGCATCTGTTGTTAAGAGTTGTGCAGTTTAAGGCAAACTAGTCTGAAAGGATTTCTGTCTTAAATACTAGCAGTTTCTGGGACCATATAAAAAGTATACCTCTTCCTTTTTCAAGTATCCAGTTAAGTAACGTATTGTGTGGCACAAAGTCTGGACTAGAGTATGCCTGTTACATTTACTGTGACATTCACCTCTTGTACACAGAGGCAGGACTTCTCTTTCGGAAGTCAGGATTGTGGACAACAAGAAGCTGAGTAGTGGGATGGCTGCATTTTTTGGCAAATAGTCACTACTCTGTTTTATAATTCTGGAAAGCAAAAAGGACCCAGGTGGTACAGATTCAAGCTTTACTCACAAGTTCTCCATGCCTTCATGCATAGAAAAGCATTAAAATTTTAAGTATATCTTAAATGGAAGTTGGAGAGATTGTGATGAGTTTTTCTTCTTACGGTAGGTCATGAAGCCAAATAAACCCCAAAAAAGCAGAGAAAGACACAGACTTTGGAGCAATGCAGATCCTGGGATTTGTCATCCCAGGCTAACAAAAGGGACTTTGCAAGTGAATTGTAAAAATTTAGCATACTATGAACTGTGTGCTCCTCTTACATTATCAGTTGTTCATAAGCTCATTTCTCATCCTTGAAGGCTGGACTCCTCATTTTTTTTCTTCGGTGTTTATCCCATGTATTTTGAGAGCCATCAAGTACACGAAATATATTCTTTCTGATTTCATAGCAGAAAAATCTTAGATTGGCACTTAGTGCCATTTCTATCTTGTCATTGATAGTCATCTTGACCCAGGCCACAAAGTAAGAGAATTAGATTCCTGTTTCTTTGTTTTTAAGAATAAACTATTTTAAGGTTAGATCATGTATCTTATCCTATGAAATGTTTGTTTTTATTCCTACCTACATAAACATTCTTGTACAAATGTGTTGGTAGCACCATCTAGCAAATACCCAGTTCAGAACCACAGAACAGGTTCTCAAAGATTAACAAGTGTGGCTCATGCAATGGTGACACTTCCACCATCTCTGTCCCTTCCTTGGCCCCTGGACTGGCACTGACACCTCCACTTTTGTGTATAGTAATTGCTATACACAAAAGTGGAGATTCAGGTATTTCCAATTGGGGTTTGGAATGAGCATAGGAAGTGAAGGAGAACAAAGAAAAATGCTTAAAGTAAACATGGAAAATGCTGAAGTTAGAGGTGCTAGTATGCCTTGTCTTGCTAGCAGATTTAGATGCCTACCCGCAAGGCCAGACTGATGCGTCTGCAAGGGAAGAACCAGACTGCGAAGCTGCTCTGGGGCTGCGGACACCTAACCCTGTCACTTCTCTGTTATCAGGTTCCTAAGAGTGAGATTTCTTACAGCAGAAAAGGAGAGAGAAGAGAAAATGTGAATGACTCCAGACGAGATGACTGGGGTGTTTTCCCAGATGCCAAGGGAATTTCTGTTTTTGGTCTGGATCATAGGCATGCTTCATCGTTCAGTATCTCTGTTTTGAAAAGCAAGAAAGTGTTACTGAGTTCTGAGGAAAAAGCTTTGATATGTTTTTTTGCCTGAGACCAAGAAAGTGAAACTTTGCCTTTGATTTCATGTAATGATCAAGACTGAAAAGTAGCTTGACACAGAGGGCAGAAGAAATTTGGGGTTTGGTTTGGGACCAGGCTAAAGAGATGATATTTTTTCAGCTTTTCCTGCCTTTGACTCTTTCATAGAGAATCAAGTATATGAGGAGAAAATTTTATTTGTGGCAGGGGAGGAAAATTGATACTAGATTTGACTGAGGTCGTCATCGATATTTTATATGGATGGATTATAAGGATTTTATTTTAGTCCCACCCAAATGTGGGACTAAAATTTCTGTTCCACAGAACAAATCAGTCTATGATCTAGTTCATTAAGCAGCTCATTACATGTTCAGGTAAGCTTTTTCCATATTTGGTTCTTTCACCAGAAGTTAATGACTGCCATTAATTTGTTTTCTGTCCATGTGACTCCATACAATCTTTCGGTTGTATTTTTTTAGTAGGCAGAGGTCATGAAGTTTGCTCTTTTGCATCACACTATTGCTAAAGAGTTTTTGTTGGCTTTACATAAAGGCCATGCCCACAAGTTGAAAGTCATGGTTTTTAATAAAGCAAGAAAACAAAGAGAAAGAACTAAGGCCTCCTATAAAACCCCACCCACTCAACCTGTTAATTTTCCACATACACATGGATGTTATGTACATGATAGAAAACAAAGGAGCATGGAGTTCTTGTCTCCCTGGCAGCAGTGCCCCAGAACTCTACCTTTAATTCTGGCTCATTTACAGTGATTAACCTCCCCCCCCCACCCCTTAAAAAGCTGGCCAAAGCATAAGCTTTAAGTTTTCTAAAGCTTCAAAGACTTTTTATATTGTTGAGACTTCAGTAGTGGTAGCACACAGAATTTTGCAGTTATTATTGGCACTAAAGAAACCACAGAAACACCATGTGAGTCCGTGTGACTACTCTAGATGGGTCACTGCAACAAAACTTGCCTGTAGTAGGTTTCACCAAGCTCTATGAATGTGTAGTTTTGTTGTCAGTGCTCTGAATAGTTTGAAGCCCTGGTTCAAAAGTTCACTTTTTTCTTGGCTGGAAGGAATGTTAAAAGCCTTCCCTGGGGAAATGATACTACTAGGCAATGAGTTAAAAATACTGATTTATCATATTGGATACATTAAAAACAAACAGAGGAAGCATATCTATGCCAGAAATAAAGTGCAAGTTTCAAAGTAATGTTTCAAAGGGATGTGATTTCAGAGGGACACCAGTACCTACCATTTCCAGTTGCCTAGCTCTACATCTTTCACTACACAGAAAGGGGGCCTTCTAGATCTCTAATCTATAATGCTCCCCATACATTATTTTGGGGACATGAGCAGTAAACTGTGGGTTCCAGATCCACAGTGGGGACCCACTGTCTAAAAAATAGTTGTTGTAGTATCTAGCTTGTACATCTGAATTGACAGACTAGGTAAAGGGGTCTTTGTTTAGCTCCATGGATGTCAAACAACCTGGTCAGCCTTTCTGGTCCGGCTACTGGTCAAGCTGGGTGCTGGCCATCTGTAGGTCCTGGGGTAATGGCCACTGTGTCTCCACAGCATTGAGCTGGTACCAACCCTTGAAAGAGGAAACAAGAAAAATAGAAATGCCTTAGCTGAGAAATGCCAGTTACAGAAACATTTTCTGTATCAAACTAACTCAAAAACAGACCTTGGAAGAAACGTGCAGTCTTATACTTTGCATTAATCAGGTTACTTCTCTGAATCCGGCATCCTGAATCTCTCATGGCTGGATTTACAAAATGGAGGTTCTACTGGTAGGAAGCTCACTTTTTTTTTCTATTGAGGAGAAACTAAAATATGCCTGCAATCAGCAGAAAACCTTACAGCTCCAATTCCCTGTAGGCTCACAGGGGTAAAAACTAATGTGCAAATGAATGTTATGCTGGCAGGGCTACCTATCTCACTCCGAAATATGATTATGTTATATTGCTACTGAGGTTGTTCGTCTCAAAATGTGCTTCTGTTGTGCTAGATGATGTATGAACGTACCAGGCAAAGATGATTCTATCTGCAGGGAGATCTTAAAGCCTCTGAGAGTGAGAACATCTTTTCCTTCCTGCAACAACAGTGTCGAGGGTCAGCTCAAGCTCTCTGCATATGAAGTGCTGCTGAGAACCACATGAAAGAGAGTTTTTTAAAATGCTCTCTCTTATATGAGGTACTTCACGATATCAGCTCAAGTGCCTCTTGTTTTCTGATAAGACTAGTGAGCAATATGCAATACTGAAGAAAAAGTGGAAGCAGTACAGTTCTTGATTCAGGCTTTCATATTAAAATGAAAATAAAATGCAAATGTCTATCTTGCTGCTGTATAAATGCATTAAACCACAATGATAACACTGTTGAGCTGAGTAGGAAAGCACTTTATGATGGATTTTATTAATGGAATGTGGTACAGGTAGATCAGCTAGACTGATGCATGTTTTTATGAAAACTTGTCAAATTTCTTACTTTCCTTGGAAAACTGTGGGAAACTTTTATCAGTATTTAAAAAATATTTTTTGTAATCTGTTCATATTACATATTAACAAGGTGATCAGTAGTAAAGCTGGGTGTGGTGGTGTATTTTAGTGAATTAGGATTCATGTCCCTGAGGTAAAAAGTGTCTTTTAAATGAAGAGATAATTGGACCCAGTATTGACCCCTGGGGTACACCACTAGTTGCTGGCCTCCAACTAGACTTTGTGCCACTTGATCACCACCCCCTGGGCCTGGCCATTCAGCCAGTTTTCAATCCACCTCACTGTCTGCTCATCCAGCCCATACTTCATCAGCTTCTCTATGAGGATCTTATGGGAGACAGTGCTGAACGCCTTACTGAACTACAAGGTGGACAATATCCACTGCTCTCCCCTCATCTACCAAACTCTATGAGAGTGCCTTTAGCAGGTGTTGCAGCTTTTAACAACCATGCCTCTGCCTCCCCTTGAAATCCTCAGCTCTTCTCTCACCCCTCCCCTTTCTAACTTCCTTGTCTTTCAGATAACTTCCTTCTCTCCCCCTTAAACCCTCATCTTCCTCTCTTGAGGCAGTGTCTTCCCTTTCTTGCCATTACGGTCACTAGCAGATAGTCAGCCTATGACAGATGTCCCTGACTTACCATGCTATAAGGAGCCCTTTACGTGAAAACAAGCAACCAACCCCAAATCTTCTTTTATTCTGGCTTTCTCTCACCAGTGGAGGGAAGACTTGTGTTTTACTGCTGCAATTCCTCTTCCACCTCCTGTGAAATTCTACCAGCCTCATAAACAAGTATGCACAGAGACCTCTCTCCCAGAGGCACGGAGCAGGGGAAGGTAATACTATAGGTGAGTGAAGGGGAAAGACAAGGGGAGGGATGAGAGTGACAGAGTTAGGAGACCAAGGGATCAGGGTGACAGGAACAATCACGTATCATGAAGTACAAGACTACCTAATTTTTGTCAAGTATGGCATGAAAACGTGTGAGGACATCCATGCCACTGTTCCTCGGGGATGTGTATGGGGGCCTTGAGTGCTCTAAAAGTGGCACTCCAAGGCTGGGGCCATCCAGGCTTTAGGGGCCATTGGTAGCCCTGTATGAATCAGATGCTCCTGAGGTTCCCCTTCCCCGTCTTCAGCCACCCTGTGTTACCCTGGGTATGGTACAGTGGGGACTCCTGCAAACGCCGCCCACATGCTGATGCCTGAGGGACGCTGTGGCAGGGGGAGGGAGTGATGGCCATTCTCTAGCTTCAGCTTCCAGCCACCAAATCTTGCTCTGCCACTGTCCTTTGTCAGTCTGTCAGAAATCTCTTCCCCATACCCGTGTATCATGGCAAGATCTCCTCTGACCTTTTCTTTAAAGATTTTCATTCTACTTTGCCTACCAGTCTCTCTGTAAGGCAGATTTTTCTTGAGATCAAGCTGTTTTTGTAGCCCTCTTCTGAATTCCAACATCTTAACAGTATCTGAAGGACAGAGCAGTTAAGGACACATTTAATTCAGATTTTCTGTTTCTGATTTGGATGTGTGAATCCTCACAACACTGGAAGTTGTAACCTAATAGCAGCTGGAATATGCCTCTGTGTCCACTCTGGCATAGCAGCATTGGCCTGTATTTGCAAAAGCTGGTTAACACTCAAAGGATGAGATTAAAATGCTTGTGAGGTCAGAATCTGAAGAGAATCTTGTAATAACAGCACATGAGGGATGTATCCACATATAATGTAACAATAGCACTTTTTACTAAACAGCTTTCTTTTGTTAAATAACTTTGTGCTCAAGCATGATCTGATTGAAAGGATTAAATAAAATCTCAGAGTCTGTGATTTAATTTTCTTTAGGCACCCTAAGTCACAGCAATGGCAGCATCAAACAAACAGATTGATTCAGACCCTCTGAATCATCAGATTTAATAAAGAAAGATCTATTAAATGCAATATTGCCTCCCTAAGAGCTTCTCCTAGACTTCAGGCCAGCAACCACCTACCCTTCCTCCCTCAGTTTGGATGGAAATTCAGTACAGATCCAATGTGCAGGCGAACATGACTGCAACTGCCTGAGGATGGGATGGCTGTGCTCAGGATGAAGCTTCAGGAGGGGACTGAATCGATCTGAAGGGGCTGAGCTCAGGAAGACAGCAGTCTTGCATCCGCTGCCCTGAATCCCGGCTCCTGTAAAGTCATCTCGCCCTGTCTGAGGCCGGTGGTCCAGCCAGAGAACAGACTTAGCTGGGGGATGAAAGGGAGAGAGAGTAAGAAAAAGAACTGAGAAAGAAGAAAGGTTGTTTTTCCTATGGTTTAATGAGCTGAACTGCCTCACTGAGACAGTGCCAAGTGCGAGAGCGGGTGGAAAGGAGGAAGAAGTGCTACCCGAAGTGGAGGTCTGGGAAGCAGAACCACTCCCTTGGCAGCAGCAAGCTGTTAGACTGGCACATTTCTTCTTCCATTTTTGACTCTCTGCTTCATCTCCTACCAGGTTGTTTCCTTCTTTGTTGTACCCCATTGTCTCGCATCTCGGTTTGCCTTTTACCCCCTTCCCTGTCTCCAGTCATGTTCCCTTACCTTCTCCTCCTCCCTGCCAGTTCCTGTGGCCCATACATGCCAACCCAGAAACCTGGTACCTTCAGCTGAGGGCAGTCTAGCTTCAGCTGCAGAGGAAATTATGAAAAATGGCAGATGGTTTTGGCAGGGACATTGTTCTTCCAGTAACTCAAAGATATTTCTCTGCTGTGACCTACAGTTGCCTGAATAATCTTTCCTTGCCTTAGCTGTGCTACACCACTGTAGATCTCCTAATTGCTAAAGACCTCTTGCTCCTGATGGATGTGGGTTTGAGTATTCATGTTCATGAGAAACTCAGCACCCAGATTGCTAGTGTTTGTGCACTGTCCTTTGTCACGGCCACGGAATAATCTCAAGTGTGCCCTGTCTCCTCCCCAGAGGAACACTTTGCCATTAAAAATATCACCATTTTGACTTCTGCTGGCATGCTGCCGGTTCAGCTGTTTCAACACAAAAGTTGCAGTGATCTGGCAATCAACTCACAGGGGCTGAAGCTTCAAGGCTGAAGGTCCCCATTCTAGGCCATTGGTAAGAATTCAAAATAATTAAGAAGTAAATAATGACTTCAGCTGTGGTGTTGTGGTTTAACCCGCCAGGCAGCTAAACCCCACCCAGCCGCTCACTCACTCCCTTCCCCTCCACAGTGGGATGGGGGAGAGAATCGGGGAAAAAAGAAAGAGTAAAATTTGTGGGTGGAGATAAAGACAGTTTAATTGGACAGAAAAGGAAGGGAAAATAATGATAATAATAATGATAAAAGAATATACAAAATAAGTGACGCACGATGCAACTGCCCCCCACCCGCTGACCGATGCCCAGCCAGTCCCTGAACAGCGGCCCCCCCCGGCTAACTCCCCCCAGTTTATGTATTGAGCATGACGTCACATGGTATGGAATGTCCCTTTGGCCGGTTTGGGTCAGCTGTCCTGGCTGTGCCCCCTCCCAGCTCCTTGTGCCCCTCCAGCCTTCTCAGTCGGTAGAGCGTGGGGAGCTGAAAAGTCCTTGACTAGTGTAAGCACTACTTAGCAACAACTAAAGCATCGGTGTGTTATCAACATTGTTCTCATCCTAAATCCAAAACACAGCCCTGTACCAGCTACTAGGAAGGAAATTAACTCTGTCCCAGCCGAAACCAGGACATATGGTACTCTACATTGATTTCACAAAAGAGGACCAGCCAGTAGTTCAGCAAGCAAATAGGAACTAAATTTGCAATTACATTATTCATTTTAATCTACGTATTGACGTGTCTCTACTTGTCCATATCATATACATGTGTATTTTTATTCAGCATACAGAGAAAAGCAAGCTATGTTTCATGCTGCCAAATCTTCTTCTCTGCAGAATGCCTATTTAAATACAGAATCTGATGAAGAACAAGAGCTGGTTAGTGGCAACAAACAGACATTGTAGGAAGTGCAGCGTAGGTACCCAGTTGTCAGTAGTCCTGACTTTCTCACTGACTGCTCTGCACCCTTCAGTGAGGCACCTAGCCTGTCTTCATCACAGTTCATGACGTAATAAATGGAGATAATAACCCTTAGCCCCAGTGTAAACAGGTTGATGATTTAAGGATGAAAAATATATAAAATGACATTGTATTGCTTTTACTCTCAAGGATTACAAAGCATTCTGCACATTACAGTACAGTCAGCGCTAAAAGCTTCAATTTCTAATGGCTCTATTTAAAAGCTTAAAGTACAACACTTGTACAACGCGTGACCTATTATTGCAGTCACTGACATTTGGGGAAGTTCTGCCTTCTTTTAATATATAGTTTTCGAACTTTGCTTTCTCCAGCTGGAAAATGTCCTAATTAGAGAGTTTGTTTTTCCTTTAACAGTCCCCACAGTATTGACAAAAAAAAAAACCAGGGACCAAATACTCAGACTAGGTTCAAGATGCAAGAACATGTCAGAAGCAGAGGAGGTGATGGCACAGTGCCACCAGTAAGAGAACAGTACATCAGTTACAAAGCAGGGAAAACAAGCAGAAAGCATGCCAACTTAGGAGAATTTCTTTGCTATGCCTTCAGTTTCAGGGCCATACATTAGAAAGTGTCTTGGCAATTATTCTGAAACTTCAGGTATACTTCTTCAAAGATCCTCTAAAAGTTCCTTCTTGCCTAATAATTCAGAATATGTATTTTTTTCATGGCAAAAAGATGCCATGTGTAACAAGTAGTCCCTCCCTACCTCCTGAATAGAAAGAGCCCTGTGCTTGTTGGATCAGCGCCCTTAGTCCAACACTAGGAAAAAAATTGCACCATTTCTTTCAGTTTATGAAACACATCTGTTCAAAACCCAGTGCAAGTTGTTTGAGACTGTCCCTTCCTACTTTTTCTCTAGTAAAAATGTGTGGGTTAAGAAAAACATTGGGTACAGAGGTTACCTTTCCTCGGCCTATATATTTTTCTTTCTTTCCATATGCCTACTTTTATATGATAAAGATTGTCAAGTTTTAGTAGCTGCCTCCTAACAAAAGAGCTATTTACATGAGAGTGTACCAAAGCAATCATTGTTTTATTTGCCACTGAGCCCATGCTGTTCTCTGTAAAACTCTAAACCAGGGTGAGAATCACCACCATATAATGAGGTGAAAAGACACTCATTGCAAACAGAAAACCTTAAATAAATAGCTTGTTTTCAGCTCACAGACTGACCTGTTTTAATAGGTCTTGTGACAACTACCCACTAATAATAAGTTATTATGACCTTGTAGAAGTCTTACCACATAGAAAAGGCAATATAAGTTTAATATTTTATTTTCAGTTATTGCTAATGAGATCCCTAGGTCAGTATTGTGTTAGAGGCAGAAGACCAAAGAATGAAACCGCTCAGAATAAGGCTGATGAGTAAATTATATGTCCAGCTTTCCAGTGTACTGAGGAGCTGTTTTAATGCAATTTTTCAGGTGTTAGTCTCTTGATGAATCTGATCTCTTCATGAACTTGCTCTAGACCTCCTTATTGCTCTGTAAAAGTATAACCTTTCCTCTGCAATTAGTCACATTATTTCTTGGAGTTCTTCTGTGAATCAGGCTGTGGCATTGCCTGGTGGTGCCCTGTGTGCCCGGATACTCTTCATGGGGAGCTGTTGGCACCTGTGAACACTTTCACTTGTGCTGCCACCTGTGCCTTTGAACTTGCTCTCTTCTGCCAAGTCGTAAGCATCCTTCACGCTTATATCTGTGCACCTTTGCTTCTCACTTTTACTCTGCATCAGCCTTTCTCCAACTGTTGTCACAATCAGCAGGGAGTCATGAAAAGTTTCAGAGGAGGTCATGGAAAGATTCAGAGGAGATTGCAAAATACTGGAAGACGTAGAGTTAGTTGGCAGCAGCTTGGTACTTCACTGGGTGAGGAAATGAATACTTATGCTTGCATCCAGTAATGACAGCCTGTTCTTCCTTTCGTGACCTGAAGGAACTGAGCTTCTGCCAACTCAGGGGGAGCACAGGGACTAAAGGAGGTTCACAGGAAGGCATCTGAGACAGAAAAAGAAGAACCCAAAAGTGGAGTGGGGGTGTCACACTTTCAGAATATTTGAGAAAAACGCCTCAAAGTCTATAATGCTTTCATGTACCCCAAAATACTGAAAACTCCCTCTCTGCTTAAACTTTCCAAAACAAGGAAAACTCTCGCAAATGGGAAACAGCGGTATTAATGAGAAATTGTTTTCTATCTATCACCTGGTTTCCTTGGCGTACCTTATAGTCCCTCTGCTTGATAAAATAAAGCTCTGCACAGCAGGGTCCAGAGGCTGTAATCAAATAGCTTTCATAAATCTAATAAATAGCAATAATAAAACAGATCTAAAAAATGGATCAATAAAGTAGAAGTCATCACAGTGCTCTTGAGCTATAGGTTCAGCTTATGATTTGAAATCAGAACAGACTTGTTCACCAGTCATCACTCACAAATCCCTGACCATTTGGGGGGTTCTATAAATATAGTGATGAGCAGTGACTATCTCCCACTCCTTCAATGAATCCATACAGTACTCTCACAGAAGCAGAGGGAATGTAGAGCAGAGTCAAGTCCACCACCCCAACCCCTGCTCCCTACAATGGGATTTCCAGAGCTTTATGCAGCCTTGTTAAGGATCAGCTTTCAAGGCAAGAAAAGTCCTGAAATACTAATCATCTTGCTGTTAACTGTACTATTTCATTGTTTTATCTTTAAATGCATTTCTTTCATTCACTTGGACCCCCCTTTTATTACCATTATTAACAACAGTGTAAGCCATCTAGGTACATTACAAAAACACAGATCCCACCATAGACCTTGAACCTTGAGTAGCACCAAACCGTATCATGTCCTATTTTCTTTTCAAGTTTATCTACCCAGATCACATTTATACTTCTCAGCTCTGCTGTCTTTTGATTAGTTTCAGGGTGTTTAACTATGGCAAGATCATATAGCACCCTTTTCCTCCCTTATCTTGGGGTGAGCCACTTGTCAGGATATATTTTGTTGCTCATGTGGCTAAGGAGCCACTGAAGGGGAGTTGGTCTGTGAGCTGCTGGGGTAGAGCTCCAGCAGAGTTGAGATGAGGCTGTTTGTGCCTGTGGTGAATCCCCGTGCCCTACAGCACCTCAGAGTGGGTGTCTGTCCTTGGCTGGTGCCAGTGGCTGCATGAGAGGGCTGGCGAGCCCATGCATGTTTGGTGAGGAGGCTGAGCCCAAGCACTGAGCCCTGGTGCTGCTGCTGACAGCCTGCCTGACAGTGGCACTAAAATATTATCCTCTCCTCTGGTCTGAGCTGCACAGACATCCCTGGCTTTCTCTACCTGGTTCTGTGATGAGCTATCTTATTGCCTTAAATCTCAGTGTAAACACCGTCGAGGTAAGCATAAGAAAGCCAGAAAAGACAAATGATTAAACTGATTTCCATCACAGGGACTTGACAGGAAACTCATGCTGAATCCTTATTTCTGAGTCCTGCACCATACATAGTTTGGCTTACAGGTAGCATGTGGGTAAATATTTACACAGGCAACTGCAGTTATAAATGATGTTCACATCATCTTTTTTTGATCATGATGGCACTTGTCCTTCCCTTCCCTCCCCTCCCCCCCACCCCCATATTTGGAGAACCTATTTTTACTCTTCCATGAGCTGTGACAAATACATATGTACCAGCCAGATAACACTTGATTATTATTAATAATGGAATTTGAACATGGGCTCATTATAAATTAATAATTATTCTACTGGTGAAATGAGAAGATAAAAATGGGGCAAAGATAGAAATGCATTATAGTGATAGAGTGATGTATTGAAACAGCAGTTTCAAACCCACCATATTCATGGGAAATGAAAACTTTAAATTGGATTATGGGTTGTGCAACACCATAGCAGGAAACATTGAAAAAAAGAGAAAAATCATATGAACCATGAATTGGAATTGGGGCTAATATTTAAGGAATAAATGATTCCTCTAAACCCGAAAACCTGATTTTCAGAAGAATGGAGGAAATGTTGGTCTCCATTCAACTGTTGGGAGCTCGTACCTCCTAAAAAGCAGATCCTCAGTTCAGCACTGAGACAAATTCTTGGGTCCAAATTAAGGACCAAATGAAACAAAGCAAACTTGCCAAAAAATCAAGAAGATCTTATAACACTAGCTAAGTATGCATTGTAAATTGAATGTATCTAAGTGAAATCACCGAATTTATGTTTTAGCTGTACGTAAAGCCTTGGCTTTGGATAAACAAAAGAGAAACTTGAAGATCACCTTTTTCAGAAAGGAACAGAAAACAAATGATGGCTTTGTTTCTTCCTCATGTCCTTTTCAGCTGTCCGGACTATTCTGGCATTATTTGAGTTTGGGCTGGATGTTAGCTTATACTGCTGGTACCCAACTTACCCATATCCAAAATAATACAGTTCATTATAAATACTTGTGTACTCCTTCTTGGGTTCCTGCAAGTTTAATAAGGAAATATTTCTTTTTCGCTACAGCGAGTGCTTGAAGCCGGAATGAAGATAAACAGAAATGCCACTCCTTTGTTAGAAGTTAAAAGGAAGAGTGCTAGCTCAGGAAGATAAACTCTCATTGTTATTATATTGCCTTCTTCAGAAACTTATTAACTTAACAAATACTTGAGTGATGGGAGTAAATCTGTATTTCCACAGTATCTGCAGCTTATGAATCAGTGAGAACATTGCTTTCCCAGCTGTGATTTCATCAAAGGTAAAGCAGAGAAGAAAACACCTCACTACAGCTCCCCTGCTGATCCATTAGCAGTAAAACTGCATTTACCTCACTTACGTCCAGCTATTACGTCTTTCTCACCGGCAAGCCTTTGCAGTGTTTTTCTGCTGTACCAAATAGAAAGTGGGTATTGTGGTGGTGCACACTGGTGTCCGGCTCTCTCCCCATGGGGACACCAAGCCGGGACAGTGTTCTTGTTTGTCTTATGCCATGGATGAGGCAAGACAGTTCTTGCTGCTCTGCCTGGCTGGCTGAAGGAAAAATGTCTGGAGCACCTTGTTGCTCTGGGAAGTCTGCCTCTAGCGCTCTCCCAGGAGCCTGGCTCCACCCTGAAGCCGGATTCCTTCTTTTTGGGTTGTGGCCAGGGAAAGGAGGCAGGATGCGTGCCCAGCTACGTGCTGTGCAGTAACGCCCAGAGGTCCCGCGTGGGGACCTGGGCCCTCTTGGGCAGGCACTGCAAAGACGAAGACCGACGTCTTCATTGCAGGTCAGGAGGCTGAGGCAGGTGTAAATCATTAGCAGTCATCTGTTGCTACCCATGCTGGCAAGTGGCAGCCGTAGAGCAGGAGCAGACCCAGCTCTTGCGGGGTCTCTGGCTGCTACAGGGCCGGGCCAGCATCCCCTTGCATCTCACATGGTGGGTTAGGCTCAATTTCTGTCTGTGCATTGCACATAGTAACACGTAGGCAATTTAAAGCTGATGGGAGTGAAAGCATGTATGGCAAGGTAGAGGTAGCAGAATTAGGCTCAGTAAAGCTAAAAGCAGCGATGGATGAAGTCTTAGAAACAACAACAAAAAAGAACAAAATAACATAAAATAACCAGACTGCTGTTTTATGGACTATCTGCCAGGCAATAACAAGGAAGGATGTTGTTCATAACAAACTATAAGCTGGCTTTCTCTTTAGGCAGCTATTTACAGAAATGCACCTAAAGTTGGGAAATATATCTCACATGAACACCCAAACATGCTGCTTTGAGGCTTTTTACAAGTCTTCCCTCCTTCAAACTTCAATTCCTCCGTCCCTGCCTATTGCCACAGCTGCATGATCCTACTGTAAGGAGCATGCTGAATCTTTTCCATTTGCCTTCCCCCATAATTTCATGCTTGTCTCCTATCTTCGTTCATTTTCATGTACGAATGGGAGGCTGCAAACTAAAAACTAAATTTGTAGTTTTATTTGTGGCATTAATTTTCTTGCGGTAATGCTTACAGAAATAGTTATGAGTGTGTATAAGTTGTACCAAGCCTTGAATAGATAGGAACAGGAAAATTAAACCATATTGAATGTATTCAATGAGTATGTTTAATTAAACATTTTAAATAAATATAGCTGGTCTTTTAACAATAGATAAATTAGGATGTTTTCTTTCCCTGAGAGAACCTTTCAGTTAGTTTATTTTTCAAAGCTAATGCTTTTTATTTCCAGCGCAGGAATAATTTTGGTTAATTTAAGGTAGTTTTTGTCTAAGCCTGGAATTGTTTAAGCAGGTGCAATTAATTTTTTTAAAAAGAAGGAAGCTCCTATCCTTACCATGAAGGGCAAGGATTTTGTTCCTGGCTTAGTTCATTGAGTTCCAGTGAAATCAGTCCTTCCATGTGTGAATCGTGCCCTGACTGGTGTCGCTAAACTAGAAATTCCCCATATTGGCATTTATGTAACATTGGTCAAAATGTCTTCGTTACATTGGCATCTTGATTCCAATGTGACATATGGTACAGAGGGAAGAAAAAAATATCTTCAGATGTTACAGAACAGAACGGAAAAACTCCAGATGAGAAAAGCTTTAGATCACTGGAAGAATACGAATGGTCAAGCTCTAGTGCCAGACAAGCTTCTTTGTTTGACAGTGGATATAATCCAAAAGCTGCCTGAGGCAGGAAGGCAATCCACTTACCAGGCAGTAGGAGGGAAGGCACTTCTTGGACACGTAATTTTTCCCCCTTGGAGTTAGGGGAAAGGTTTCAATTAGAGATGGGTGAACCTGGTGGTGTGAGGTTTTGCAAACCTCTCCAACAGATTTATTTTTTGCTTCACAACTATAGCCTAAGTTTCAAACTCTTCTATTATGTAATTTAAGCTCAAGGCTAATTCCACCTAGAAAAACAGGCTATTTCTCTCTCTCTCTCTTTTTTGACAAACATGGAACCTATATCATTATATCCTGTAACCGAGACCAGCAAAACTGGGTGTCTGGTAGATGTCACATATGTATTGGACTTATGTTTCACTTGCATTTTCCTTTCCTCCCTGTCCTTTCAAAATGAGGTTCCTTATTGCCTCTCTTAAAGGTGGAGCACAGAATAAGAAACACAGGGGAAAACTGCATCTGTGTGGGAGAGTCATATAGAGGGAGTCAAACCACCATGATGCCCTCTCAGACAGGTTTCTGTGTTGTGAGGGCAGCTGCAGAAGTCTCTCCAGATACACCAGTCCTTCGTAGGGGCTGGCTGGACCTCAGGGCTGCCTGAATAATCCCTACCCTCCGGCTCTGGGATGCAGCCCAGCCTCACTGACCATTACAAAAGCATCCAAGAGGAGCCCCATGCAGCAACCTAGCAAAGTGCATTGCCAGGACTCTTTCACAGCCTCAGTCACAACTAGCACCCCTAAGTCTCCTTTACTCTGCCCTAATGCTTAC
>NW_008824473.1:3894242-3901272 GCF_000699105.1 Pygoscelis adeliae
TACGTGACCTGAAGAAGCTGGCTCATGGGGCGGGGGGGGGGGGGGAAGAAGGGGGGAAGGGGGAGGACTTTAATTTACCTTGCTGCCTTCCTTAGTGTTCCAGTGTGTGAACCAGAAAGTGAGCCCCGAATTTGAGTGGGAATTTAGCTCTCAGAAACCAGCCTGCCCACCCACCCACTGCTACCTCCAGCTTCACTCATGATAAAAGCAAATAGGAAGTTACTTTGTTTTCTCACTTGTACTAGAAAACTGTTAACTAAGACTTACCGGGTTCTATGGAAGGTTTTATTGATTCAGGAAACATCCACATTCTTGACAGCCGTTTCTTCAACATTAATCATTGGGTTAGGTGTTATTTTATAATAGCATTGCCCAATGCTAAGAAATAAATCTTCACTGATGTGGAACAGCTGGATAGAAAATATCTCAGTGTTTGCAGGGTATATTTTATAAACCAGCTTGGAAAATCCTGTTTACTGATTTGGGGAGGTGGGTAGAGAAGAGGAAAGGGAAAGACAAGGAATGAACCGAACTCTGTATTAGCTGTTGCAGGTCCATCTGCCAAAGCTGTAATGAGATACTTGTAAAGCGGTAATCAGCTGTATCAATGCTAAATTTCATTTAAAGTAGGGATGCATGGTAAAAGAATCTAGAAAGGATTAGAGTGCTAAATTTCTCTGTTAGTTTTCCAGAAAAAGTTCTGGTTGTCATGAGATAATTCAAAACTCATTTAGAATTGCTTTCCCAAAGGAAATATTAGGTAACTTGGCGTGAGTATGTTTTTCTGACTAAAATACTTGGCATTTTGGTTGATGATGAAACATGATCCCCAGGGCTGAACAGTCTCCTCAGAGCTAGGTTCCTGGACGTCCGTGACTCTCTCTGCCTTTCACTTTGCTCCCTTTGCCTTTGGTCTTATTTGTGAGTATGTATAAGTATTTGTTTAATTTATGCTCTCCTAATAACCTTCTGAATTAAGACTTTGTTCTGCCCACAGACCCCAGCTGGTCTGTAACATTGCCACAGTTGTTCTCAGCAGTGAGTAGGCTATGTATCTCACCCCACTTCAACCCTCTGCAGCACTCGCTGGGCCTGCTCCCACTTGCAACCTGCCCTTTGGGGTCTGGGCTCCAGGTGGTCATTGCCTCTTCATTCTGTCCAGATAGATGGAAGCCACTAAACCACCCTTTTTCACCCTAATCCTTAGTCTTAGATGGTAAGGCTTTCCAAGTGGAATTAACAGTCTGGAATTCAGATTATAGTGAGTTTCAAAGCTGCTCTGTCTGGCAGGTCTGATCTACTTTGGATCACTTGCTATAACAAGGTCATGGACACTTTACTTCACTAATAGCCCCAAGGACCCAAAAGGCACTCCACAGTTTGCAATATATTTGAAAACATTTTTATGCAGATCATCTCACTCTACAGTATTTCTTCTGATTATCCCAATTACCATTCCCTGCTGTTTCTTGCACCTTTGTGCCATCATTTCCGCTTTCAGGGAGGAGTTAGGAGAGCAGCACCATGAAGCTAACCCACCGGTACGTGGAGGTTTTCCTCTGATTTGAGGCTATTCCTCCTCTTATAGGTACTAACAGACCTCTTTCCTAGGTGGCCATAGGAGACACTTCCCTGGGTGAACTCAGACTCAGTTAGGAGGAGGGGGGATGTCTGAGAGCCTGCCAGCCCAGCAATGCATCCAGGACATATGATAATGTGCGAAGCAGAAGCACATATAGACATGCTCGTATGGTGCCAGCATGTGCATGTTGCTAAGGCTCTTGCCTGTGTTCACCGAGTAGCCAGCGCAGTGCTTTAGGATGCTGCCATCCCCTTTCCAGCCTCGGCCCCGTCTTCCCTTTCATGAGCTGACATCTTAATATTTGGCCATGAAAGCTCCTGTGCTGTGAACTAGTGCAAACCAGGCCCTGCTTTTTGTCTTTCCTACTGTGCATTTACCTCAAGCAGAGAGGCAGAGCAGAGTGCTGGGGTCTGCCAACATGGTAAAGCACTGCGCTTAGCTTCCTTAGGGCCACTAGTCCAGAATAAGAGCATCTTATGCTATTCAGGGCAGTTTATATCAGCTTGGAAGGAATTAATAACCAAAGAAAGCACCGTAATACCGGAAAAGGAATGTCGACACGGACTTGTATCAGGGAAAGAAATTTACCTTTCCTGTGCATACAAATCTTTCTGGTGTGAACCTTGCTTGCTTTAGATTTTAAGAAAATGTGCCGGGGCCCTTTTCACTGAAGGGAGTCTTAGCAAGTGGAACAGAAGGGGTCCCTTTTGGCAGAAATATTAGCTAAAAAATCTTTTCCCTGATCCCCAAAGTTATATTTCTCTCTTTCCTCCCTCCCATGCTCTCTCCCCCATGCACATTTGCAAATCAGATTTCCTCAGAGCTTCTTTGCATCTGAGGATACTTCCCCAAGCCCTGAACTCCTCCCAGCAGAAACCTCTAGTTCAAGGCTTCTTAGAAACATCCTTTGTTGGTAATGCAGCTAAGCACGTCTCTATTAATGATACATACATACTGATAAAGAAATGAAGACAAAACCTGATTTTCTGACTGTTTTTACTCTTTGAAGTCAAATGCACATGGATCTTTTTTATGTAGAAAGTATTTTTACATTAATATCTCCAGCATGTGGGAAATTATTACCTCTTATGGGAATATTGAACCAATAGCCCTATATAGTGTTAGTGGCAGTCTGCTGTGATGAATGTTGAAATTGAGCAGATTCAGTAAAGGTGCAACATCATGACTGAAAAGTCTTGGGGCTGTTTCAGTTTTTGTTACAAATTGAATATGATTCATTGCAGTCTACCTTTCCTCTCTCCAGACTGCTTCAGTTTTTGACATACGGTATTAGCATAAAAGAGTCCATAGAGTAATGCTGCTGGATGGGCTTTAGTGCTGGAGCATTTCTTATTTCTCTCCTTTGCTCATGAAGGGAGTCAGGTGTGATAAGCCTAGATTTAGACGTCTAAATCTAAGTAAAATTTCTTATTGTGTACTTGTGTCAAAAATATGTATTATATGTGTATGTACAAATCTGTCTCTATGCATGTATAAATATCTATATATGCATACACTTATACACACATGTGTGTTCTTGTAGCCTGTACTCTGTAACTTACATAGCCCTTATAACTTTAAAGTTGAGACCTTTTGGCTGAAATCGAAGTCCTCATCTTATACCCTATCATATTTTCAGTAGGAGAAATTCCCTGCTCAGAGTAGTTTACAGTCTAAACAATCAGAGAATGGGAGATCATGCAGAAGCTAAGACAGGTAAAATGAGCCCCGGTCAACACTGTAAGTCTTGGACACTTGAGGCAGCTGGTAGCTTCCCAGTGCAGGTGACTGCATGCTGATGGGGAGACCTTTGCTTGTCTTGCCTTCCTGAATGATGTAAACTGAGCAGGCACAGGATCTCGCCTGCTGACATCATTGCCCTCTGCCCAGGTTTCCCTGGGCTGGAAGCACCCAGGAGCAGCATGAATTTGCTGTGCTCTGAGCAGGCTAGCTAGGCTGGTAAACTGTGGTGTAGACAAGAGTTGTCCAAGTCAAGTAGGTTCTTCAGGTATGTTTTGCCTAAAGAACTACAAGCTGTACAATTCGAAAATTAGGATCTAAAATTAGAGCCCTACAAGAGTGCCTGTTTGTGGTGAGAGATGTAAATAGCCAGCCAACTCAGCAGCCTAAGCAGTCAGGCAGAGTACTTTCCTGGCAGCGCTGCTCTTATTTTCATAGTCCATTTCAAGCAGTGGAGGGCTCTCTGGTAGAATAAGAGAGCTGTGCTGGGAGCAGTGACAAAATGTCGAAATGCTGCCAGAGGAGAGGGTCCATAGACCCTTTCCCCAAGTCCCTTGTATAAAGAGAGCCTCAGGAGCTGAATGCCAGATATGTCAGATCTATTGCAGATTTGTCTCACAACTGTGCACTTGTGTGTATACCAGAGATTCGATATCACATGCAGAGGAGAGAGCCTGAAGCACTGCAAATGTGCAGAGCATCTTCTGTTTACGTGCACATGTAGTACTCCCAGATGCTTAAAATCTTAATATAAGCTTGCATCAATCAGGAATGTTATTTTATGCAGACCTCAGGCTCTCTTCTCTAAAATCGTTAAAGAACCTCATCTTCCTCTGGGCATTTGCTGCAGGACAGGAGTGGCAAGAATATAGATCTACACTAAGCAAAGAAATGTGTCTGTTTGCTCCTAGTAACACCACTGAGTTCAAGGACAAAGTATAATTCCTGGGGACCCAATCTAGAAGCTTGCCTTGAGTTTTGCACTTGGCCCCAAGGAAATGAAAAATCAAGGCAATATCTCTAGAATGCATCTTCTGCTCCTCGATGTAAGTATAAGCCCACTGTTGTTTAGCACCCAGTGCTGTTTAACATGTTCTCTAGCTGGGGTGTCAGCTTCTCCCCTTGCTCACACCACCAGGACAGAATGACCTACCTCTGCAGTTCTATAAAGCAATGTATGATTTGAGGTTGAGGGAATACGGATTTCCATAAATCCTGACGTGGCTCAAAACAGTACTTCCACTTGTGATCTCCTTTTGCAACACAGGTGAAACGCCTCTTCACAGGCAAACCCATTTCCCACATCCCATGCTTGCTCAGTCTCAGAGCCCCGTCGTGTGGAGCTATAAGAGGAGGTAGTATACAGTACTTCTGTTAACTGCATTGCGAAGGCATCTGGCCACCACACTGAAGGATGGAAGCAGACAGTGTAAGTAATTTTATCAGCAGGTAGATTACAACACAAGGTTTCATTTATGGTGAGCGATAGCAATGGGTGTATTTTTAATTAACAAAATAATGTCATAACAGACCACTAAACTATTGCACTACAAAGACTTCTGACTTTTTACAGAATTTAGGCATGAAGTTCCTGAGAAATCCTGAGGCTTTTACAGGAGAAGCTTTTCTCATGATTCTTTTCCTTAAAACTTAATCTTTAACTGATAAAAGATATAATCCTCAGCAAACTCATAAAACTTCCAGAAGAGGCAACCGAGCTTGTGGGCAACAATGTGGCTTACTGTGCAGTGAGAGGTGGACAGTGGCCAAGCACAGTGCAAGCGCTGCAGGGTAGCTCTCTAGATGTAAATTTGAACCCACCATACCCAGCAGCAAATCCATTAAATATTCGGAGTCCACTTTATTCCTATTTATGTGTTCATGCCATGCTCAAGGAAGTCGGTACTGGGAAAATATGGTGATATTGGTAAACTGGAGAGAACAGAGGAAAGATAAGTTGGTTAGGGGAAACTTAGATAAGGCCTTAGATAGATGGATGTTCAGGAATCTAAATTTAATATACAATTCTATTTGCAAAATTATTTCAGCTTTTCAGTCTCTCACCCTAGTATCTGGGTTTGCTACTCTGTCTTCTATATGCTCCAAGTATCAGGTTTTAGGTTTTCAGTCACACATGAGCTCAAAAAGAGGTAACAAGTATTTTCAAATATCCCAGGAATTTGCATATGTAATTATTGGTCTGTAATAAATTTCAGTCGTGACCTTTCCAGTGTGTGCTAGAGCAACTACCAAAATTGACAACTGAGGGCTTATTTCTTTCAATATATTGCAGTGTACATCCTCCCTTAGCAGGTGATAATATTCCAGAGTGACAGTGCTTCTCAAACTTCATCAGAATTTGAGTAAAATTTGGTGGTGCTGCTAATGTGAGCAAAAACTTACGACTGTGCAGATTAGTAATATGTCAGCCAATGGTTGCACGTTAGCTGTAACACTGTATCATGTACGATATCTCAACAGAGACCTTTATAACATTAGCATTGAAGTGCTGGCGACCTGAAAGATGTTGTCACTTGGTAAGTTCTTCAGGCTAGGAATTTTCTTGATCACCTCAGAGGTCAAACTCTTCTTCACACAGAGACTTGTCATTATCCTTAATCTAACCGAAAATGAAAACTCAAGCTGTGTATCGGGGGAATATTAGTAAACTTGAACTTGACTTGTGTTAAGCTGTATAGTGTCCACAGCCTTAGCTGTCTCCTTTGCTGAATTTCCTTTCTGTTTCCACCCTAGTGGAGAAAGAACCAAACAGGGCATATAAAAGCAGCCATGGCTGGCCATTTAGCTGTTCATGGGCAGCTGTTTTGCAGCTGGAATTCACATGAACCCTTGGAAGATCTACTGGGAGAGAAATTTAATAAGCAGTGTACAACAAATACTGAAACTGCTGTTTAGATGTACAGGAGCACATTCTTCCTGAACTTTGGGATTCTTGCAATTAAATGAATGATTAATGGTTTTTAAATACTTCTTTTGTTTAAAAAAAAAGGGTTTTTTTTTCCTCTTTTCCTCTTCCTTTCTTAGTCGCTAGGGGTTTTTTTGGTTATTGTGCAGTAATAGAGAGATCAGTTCCTCTGTATACATCAAATGCTCTCTAAGCTTTACCATGAATGGTAAACGTGGAAGCTTGAGTGATTTCAGATGATCACATTTATTTTTTCCACTGTTCATTCCTGATAACTGGAAACATTTTTCTGAACAATGTCAGTGACACCTCTCAGTTGCGTCTTTGTAACTCCCTTGTGCCATCACCCTATTTCCAACAAATCTTTGCTTTTGAGTTGAGGTTGAAAAAGTTCAGATCAAAACAAACAAACCTGTTATTTGAATTCAAGAGTTTTTTTTATTTTCTACTTTGTTCAACACATTTCAAAACTGAACATCCTTTGCTTTGTAATTTTTTCTGGAGTTATGCCAGCCTTCAAAGACCATTGTTTTGACTATGTGTTTGGTGTTTGACTCGATTGTGCTCCCAGATAGAAATAGGCTTTATTTATTTTTGGTTTAATTGTTCATACAGAGCAGCTCCTCATTAATGGGAAAGCGTGCAGAATAGCTACCTTTCCTCTCCATAGAAAAAATATTCTATTTCACGTTCAAAAGGCAAATGTGAAGGCAAACCTACAAAAGAAAGTTGCTCTCCATCAGATTGCAGTGCCTATGACCTCTATAACTTCTCGATTAAAA
>NW_008824473.1:3901292-3944126 GCF_000699105.1 Pygoscelis adeliae
CACTGATTTCTCATGTGCAATAATCTACATCCCTTTGGTGTAGATGATTACACCTCCTGTGGAATTGGATTACTGCCTTGAGAAATGAACCCCCTCCCTAGTTACTTCTGAAATGCCAGGCTAATATTAAGAGCAATACAAAAAGTATTAAAATGTTGAATTGCAAAGATCTATAAATATACATTTTTATTACCATTTGCTCAAAATAATTTTTCTATTGATCTCAGTACTGGGGTAAGTACTATAACAATTACTGAAGTCAATGACTTACATTCTACCTTCACCAAGCCAGGCAACTTAATTCATTAGAAATGATTATGCCAAGTAATAAAAAATGAAAAATATGATCTGTTTCAGAAAGTTAGTTAATGCATAGCTCTAGATAGTCCCACAAATTTCTGTGGAGTCTAATTTTTACTGTATGTTAGAGATGATATTTGATGGCATATTGAAATTACATTGGCTTGTTCATCTTTTTTGTGGTCTCTTAGGTCTGTGATTCTGTGTCCATCAGCTCCTAACAGCATCCTTCTTGCCAAGCCTGTCTGCCACCTGTAATACATAGAGTGGAAAATTAAGCCAAAGAGAAGGAATTGGGTTTCTTTTTGTTTTCCTGAGGAAGGTGTTTCAGAAGCTTGGCTGATGCAGTCCTTGGTAGTAAGAATAAGGGAGAGTTTAGTGCTAACCCTGACATTTCCAAGGCTTCTGCATATCTAGAGGAACACTCTAAAGGAGAAACTGTGGTCTGATTCCAAGTTATCTGGATGATGCACATTGATGTGGGCAGTGTCCTAGTCAAGGTTCCTCTTTACTCTAATAGGACTTTTTGGGACTCTCTTGATGGCCAAATAGAGGAACTATTCAAGAAGACCAGTTTAATTTGGAAATCAAACTACTACCTTGTCCTGAGGCACCTTCTGGTTCAAATATGTATGGAGATCAACCTCAGACTCGCTCTATGTGTTGTCAAGCGCTTATGCAAGTTACAACTAGCTGTGAATAGTTCGTAATTTTTCTTGAGCCATAGCTGAGCATCATTTAAGTCTCCGTTCGTTCAACTAAAGTTTAAAACTGCTGAGTTTCTGCCTTATCCCTGTCAGAATGGGGAAAGAAAGTGATTTTCTCCCCCTTCACTTAGAGCATATTTCTGTTGTCCTAGATGTGTAGTCTGGGGTTTTGTAGAGGCAGGCTGTACCTAGTACCATATTTCATGATCGCTTCTGATTTTAAGTTAACTATGGATACATTTAGAATTCCAGTCCCTATATTCTTTATTCAGTAAAATTCAGTGAACTGGATGATTTTCTAGAGTTTGCCTAGATAATCTAGCTTTGTCACTCTCTTAGAGTTTTATGTGACTTCATATCTCTGCTCTTTCTGTTGATTTACAACTATTATTTGCATTTCCATGACAAATTTTCTATTTCTGCCCATTTTTCCCTCACCCCATGAGACACATGGGAGATGCCTGATGAGAGAGAATGTCTGTCCTGCCATCTGTCAGCCAGCAAGGCACTGCCGGAAATTTAGTTATGTCCATTGGTCTGTCTGAAATGCAAAGCTATATTCTGTATACACTATCAGGAAAAAGCTCTACAAGTGGACTATAGGAAGTCCCTACCCCCTGCTAGAATTACTGAATTCCAGTGAACATAATAATGCCTGTTGATGGGAAGTGGTGGGAGAGGGGAGAATTTTTCTTTAAGCCTGAAGACAGTATTGAAATATTTAAGTTAATAGTATGAAAAGATATCACAGCATACATAAAACATGAAATGCCATACAGGAAAACTTCTAATATTGCAGTAGCTTTGCAAAGGCAGACGGTGTAGCACAGACAAGACATAATGTTGTTCAGGCATTTGGTAGCTCACAGTCCTTCCCTAAACAATAGGGTTAGTTTAAAATCTATTAAAAACAAAGGAAATTCTGTCTGCCTCCTGCCCAGGTTGGAAGGAACCAGCAACTTCTTTTAAAAATACCTTGTAGCATATCCTGTGCAAGGTATCTTAATGCCCTCCTTTCAAAAGAGTCAGACCTTAGATTTGCCTCTGAACAAGTGTTTTTTTTACAAGCAGCCAAGCAGTCCTCATGAGCTGTGTTTCAGATGCCAAAAGGAATTATTATCTGGCAGGATTTTTTAAAGAAAATTCTTTTAAATAAAGCATATAGAATCATATATTCAAGACTACTTTGAAAAACCCCTCAAAAGCGCTAAGCCTAATGCTAACATACGAATATTTTCCACGCAGGAGCTTAACATGGTTGTGGGATTTTTTTTTTTTTTTTTTTTAATTGCTTTCCTTGTGGAGAGGGGGGATCAGTTCAAACCTTAGCCTTTTCCTTTGTCTTGGAAATGGAATGACTGTTTCTGAAATGAGCAAATATGTCCCAGCTGGATCTTATAGCCTAAATAAAACCTGTGCAAATTTATCTTGACGAATGTAAACAGTCAAGCGATAACTTTTTCCATTAACCCAGTCTGGAAAAATGTAAACCAATATTTCTGTATTTTCCATTGTAAGATGTCGCTAGTCGTTCCTCTGCTTGCCTTTTTTAACAAATGAGGGTTGGGCCTGGTGTCTCATAGCTCTGTTAACAGAAGACCACTCAGATATAGCTAGAAAGACTTTTCCAGCAAAGGATGATCAAGCATCGGTTCTGATAATATTCACTGTCACGGAAACTTCCTGGTCTACATGGAAAAATTGTTCCTTAACAGCAACATCTTGGCCCTCTCTTTCCTCTTCAGTGCCCACTCAGGGTGTTAATGTCTAGATGAGATGCCAGTTCACTGATATCCTGCCAGAGGAGAAGTCTCAGGGAAAGAAGCTTTCAGCACGTTCTGCATTTCTGAAGTGCAAAGGAATGATGGAGAGGGCTGTGCTGAGGCTGCTGAGGTCTGCTTTAGCAGAGCTAGCTGTTAACAGCACAGCTGGGTCCCAGCTCCACAGCTAAAACTGGTTCGGCAGAGCTCTGCTCTTTTCTCATGCGATTGCCCCTTGGGAGCTGTGCTGCTTCAGCTCTTGGTAGCTGGCTCCTTTCTACCTCTCCCTGTCTGTCAGTCTCAGATCTCGATGTCTCTGTCCCCACTTCCAGTCTCTGTCCCTGTCAGGGGTGCTGGTGGTTTCAAAGTGTGCTTTTGGCAGTGGGTACAGGCACAAGCAATTAATTTTTCTAGATAAAAATACTTGGGGACTAATGCTTAGCTGTTCTGAATGACAACAGACTTATGGCCATCAATGGCTTTGATGCCAGCCTATGTGTCCAGGTAGACAGCTGAGCCCTTAGTTAACATCTGCTTGTGAAACAAGTAACAATCCCACTGACATGCCGGCTGGTGCGAGAGCACCGAGGCAGTGTGTGAAGTTGTGTATCTCTGATGAACAGAGTTTCCCCTCTGACAAGACAAAGGCTCCTGAAATGCAGTGCTCCTGCGTTTGCTGGAAGGCACAGCAGCTCCTCCAGGGTGGCTGCCGCATGTCCCTGAGGCACTGGGCAGTTCTTGCTGGTCACCTCCTCAAAGGAGAACGACTTCTCCGTCAAGAGAAACAAAATTCTGCTGGGACTCGCACCCACACGTGCAGGCACCCCTCTTCTTCATTCCTGGCTGCCTTAGATAGCATGATGCCTACCATAAGCACTGAGCCTTTCATAAAGACATCAGTCCACAGCTTCTCATGACCTGCCTCCATCTGGGCAAAGAGCTTAGGCCACCACCCAGTCTCCAGCACGGCCAGCACTCAGCCCAAGGCCACACGCTTCCCTAGTATGAAAAGCGCAGGGAAGAGTGGCAATTTAACAAGACTTAGTTGCACTGAAATACACTTTAAATAATGTAATACGTTTTCAGAAACCTCATTAAATAGTCATAGTACTTTTCTTTCTTTTCCTTCCCATCATCACTGAACAATTAGCCATGAATTTGTGCATAAGTGCTATCCTTTCTATAATTAGAGAATGCTGTAATTATAAATGCGTCCAATTCTAATTAACCTTGGGCGGCCACCTCTGAGATCAGCTTTGCATATGCAACTGTACACAAACCTCAGCACCATGATGCTCAGAGGCATCTTTTTTCCCCTTTAACAAAGTTAACCCACCTTTGTCTTGCCGGTTTTGGGGTTTGTAGGAGATCTGTTATGCACAGAGTGTGGGTGAGGTGATCTTTGATTTATTTGGTGAAGTTTCGTACATCATCACTGTTTTTCTCTTTCATGGTGAAAAAAATGACTGGGACAGGGAGATGGGACTAAAGAGGTGTGGGTTCTGCTCTTGACTCTGCAACAGATCTATGGAGTAATTTTGCAAACATTGCATCGCCTCTGTGGCACTGTCTGTAAAATAAGGATACTGATTTTTAATTTTTTTATGAAATGCTTTGAGCACTTTGGCTGAAAAATGCATAGCATTGTTAATATCTGATGTGGATCAGTGAGGGAAAAAGGGCTGATTAGCAGCAAGTGTTTGTATTTATGTATATTTGCTAATCTCAACAAGAAAACCAAAATATTAAGTAGATGTATGATAATCTTTGATGAAACTTTATATACATATATCATCATATATATAATCAAATACATATATTTGATGATACTTTATATATGTGTGGCTGAAATATTTTTAACAGTAAGTAAAGTCTTGCAATTCATGTAATTTACCTTAAGATGTTAGTAAGAGATCTCTACTTTTTCCTGATGGTTTTTCCTGCTGTTTGTCAGTGTGAAATAATCTTAGAAAATGAAAGAAATAAGCAATACTTCAAGAGGAGATATAAACTTTCCAGTAATGACTGTGAGAAAAATTTCCAATTAGATGTACCTATTAGCCATCTCAAATGAATATGTCACTGAAAAAAGTGTTCTTGGAAAAAACATTAGAGAGAAAAGAATGAAACCAACTTTTGTAAAGAAACATGAAAAGAAAATCTCTATTCCTATTCCCTCTTCAGTTTCTGTGCATTTCCTGATACACAGGCGTATTTCACCTATAGCAAGATCATCCTACAGAGTCTTTAATACAGAAAGATTTTGGCTGGTGAGTTAGGCTGGAAGACTTCTGTCTCAATACATTGCAGTACCCAAGTTGAAATCTTTATTGCTAGCTAAAAATCCACTCTCTTTACTCAAACGTCTATTCTGAAGTCTGTTTGATTAGTATCTGTCAGTGAAATGAAAGGTAAAGTTGCGACCTATGGCACCCTGGGAGGGGGTGGATGTGGGTACTGTACTGAAGGGCTCCCTGAAACTAATTAAAAACGTCTGAGAGGGGGTGTGGGGGAGGTTATTCTTATGTGTCTAATGCCCACTCTTAGTCTTACAACAGCACCACGTGTCCTTAGAAATTAAGCCTAACGTAAAAGGATAAGATATAAACTAGCAAGACAACAATCCTTGCTTTTTTCCATACAATGCCAGCTAGGATAAATCTCTTGAGGTGCTTTCATACTTTTAAAATCTATAGATAATGCATCCCCAGGACTTTGAGAGTTTCTCTGTGATGAGGCTTGCACTTCAACACATTTGGGAATGGACTGGCTCCTTCACTTGTACTTGGCCTACTCTCTGGTCTGTGATGCGGACACAGAGATGCCAACGGAAGTACAGCTCTTTACCCAACCCTGCTGTATTTAGCACAGTGGACGTACCCTAAATGAGTGAGCATTCGGATTGCATTGTCAACAAGCTGGGTTTCTGTAACAAGCACTGGGTTGGGTGATGGGGCAACTTTTAGATCATCAGTGGCAAATACATATTGATAACACATAGGTAACATAGAATCATAGAATCATTAAGGTTGGAAAAGACCTCTAAGATCATCGAGTCCAACCGCCAACTCAACACCACCATGCCCACTAAACCATGTCCCTAAGTGCCTCATCTACACGTCTTTTAAATACTTCCAGGGATGGTGACTCAACCACTTCCCTGGGCAGCCTGTTCCAATGTTTAACCACTCTTGAACATGAAGCTATGGGTGCAGTACTGAGTGACCTGTTTGGCAACTGTGTGAAGTGGCCATCTATTGATTAACTATTTAGACTAATTAAACCTTCTGAAAAAAACTTGGAACAATGAGTGGGCAGGAAAAGCTGATCCTGTAGTAGCGCAGTAGGTCTGGGGCTGTGCCTGGCTGCAGTGTGCCCATTAGGCTCCAGACTGCTGAAGCCTGGGTGCTGACATCTCATGGACCACAGGCGAGTCACCATGAGTTGAGGTGCAGCTCACTTGCCAGATGCACACTTTGTCTCCCAACCACAAAGATTTTAGCATAGTTGTTGGTCATGTGGAAAACAGCTCAGCTCTGTCTGCACTGGCTAGAAGAAATAAAGTAAGCAGGCATGAGATCCGGGGTCTGCTCCCTCAGGTGGCATCAGATGCATGAGCCACTCGCTCTTGTAGAAGCCAGAAGCTCACAGTAGTCCTGCACATGCCTTGCCATCGGCACAGCTCCCAGCACCTTTCTTACAACATCAACCAGGGATGGGCCCTAGCTGAAAGCGTGGATCAGGGATTGGCACTCAGAAATCAGGATCTAGGCTGGATCCTGATTCAGGAGAAAGTGGGGTGGAAGGGGCTGTGACTCTTATACTCCTCAAACTTCTTGTAGTCACCTTGGACAGTTAGGAAACTTACCCAGTTTGCTGCGATACATGGGTCATAAGGTACCCCTCTCTACCTGTCACAGATATTTTTGATGTTAAAAAAAAAAAAAAGTATATATGTAGCATCCTCTTTTCAAAACTATTGACTAGGTTTCATTATATTCAGAAGAAATGTTATAAGAGACTTTTCTTTTACTGAAAGTTTTCATTAAAAAGCTCATCATTAAGAGCTTGTCTCAGTTTTATTTTCTTTTTTATTTTTATGGTATGTTACAAAAAACTTTGTTCTCTCTTTCTAGCAGTGACCTCACAGGCCTAGTGTAAAAGGAAGCAGTTTTAAAGGCGTTTATCTATATACATGAGGGTTGACTTGAAACCACTGGAAAATGACCATATTGAAAACATTAGCTGACCTTCAGTTTAACAGAACCAGTTGCTGTTACTTCCCTGAAAAGGCACTGAAAAAAATTCCCTCTTAGACCAGACAAAAATACCCAAAGCCTGGAAAAATAGTCGTTGTGTCACAGTTAAAAGCTTAAATGAAAAAAAGAACTCAGCTAGTCTTCTTAGGGCATTGAGGGGAAATTATCTGAAATTTATGTATAGGTACATCTTCAGGATGACCAGGAATTTTTTTTGGAAGTGGGCTTGATTTTTTTTTTCTAAGACATAAATTTGGATGAAGCTACTTCAGCCTTGTGAACTAGAGTCATTTACTTCTAACCTTGGAACATTTCAGTAATGCATATTTCCACATCAAAGGGGTGAGAAAGGAGATATGTGCCTTGCAATAGTTTTTGTGGGTCATGATGAAACGAATACATTCCGAAATAAGAAAACAGAATGTGCGGCAGTATTCTCCAGTGGCTTCAAGACAAGCAAACTAAACACTGGAGTTACCTCATTTCTGTAATAATTTTTCTTCATTTTAAAATTTTTGAGAATATAGGAGAAGGACTGAACCTTGCAGCATGCCCTGAAATCAGCTATTTTGATTCAGAGTAGTAAGGAAACCCTAAAACTACTGAGTCCTAACAAAAAGCAACCAATCCTCTATGTGTAAGACAGCTTTCTCTGCCTTCATAGTCTCTGTTAACCTCTGCGGTGGACAAGAGGCCCTTGCACTGAAGTCTGGCTATGTCAGCTCTTTGTATGAGTAGACCAACTTGCATGCTCACAAGCTGCTGGCACAAATCCTGGTTTACTCTATTATATTTGCTGTGCGATGTGGCTCAAGAGTTGGGCAGCAGCACAGTGAAGCAGCTTCCCTGGGGTGCAGGATGTACAAGGTACGGTTCCAGGGGATGAAAAGTTGGGTGGCTCTTGAATACACTGCGTCTGAAATGATGAGTTAAAGTCAGAATGGGTCAGAAATTCCACCTCACGTGTTTGCTGTTTGAGAATACTGATCGCACAGTGCTGATATGGTCTGTGGACATAGCTTTGTTGCAACACAGGTCTCCTGGAAAACAAGCAAACTCTTGACAGTCCAGCTACTAACTTCCCCAGCAGCCAGCCTCTGCTGTAATGAGTTATTATCCTTGGATCATATACAGCTCCTGATTTCCTCCTAGGAAAAAGTCCAAGGAAGTGTATTTAAAAGGTTACAATTTGCTGTGATCATTAAAATAGTATGTGCCTTAGGAGCACTTTTTAAACAAAAAAAATCAAGTTTTTAAAAAAGCCATTGGCCATTGTAATGACTTTTCATCCACTGCCATTAAGAGGACTTTCTTAGATTCTTTTTGAGGGGAATCCAAACAGAGGAAAGAAAGATTATGAGCATTTTTTTCTCAGATAACTTGGAGCAGAGGCATCCAAATTTTTCACAAAAGTATTCACATTTTTCCATTAGCTTGAAACTTGCACGTAACTCATACAATGGAACATTTTATAGCTGGTTTGTTTTTCTGAATACAGCTGCAGAAGTGAGCTTCTGCCATAAATACTGAAAAGGAGATTAAAATGGGTGAAGGAATTGATGCTAGGCACCAGCTTTGCCATAGGGTGAAATTTTGAACTGGATGGGATTGACCACTACTCATATTATGGATGCTGTACATTGGAACTGGCCAACAGCCACACTTTCCTACCCTTGAATTTGGCATGCGTGTGAAGCGTTAGAAGTGTGTTTCTTACAAGTTATGCTCATGACGGCCTGTATTTTTCCAAAATCTCCTTGAGTCTTCTTGGCATTTCTCAAATGTCAGCAATAAGTCACTCCTGTGATATAAATTTGCGCAGGGCCTGCCTTACCATTTAACTATACCCTTTCCAATATTGTTGAGTATTAAAAGAGAACAAATCAAAGCCCCTAACCTGCCTCCTTTGACACTGGGCCCTATTCATCTCTCTGTGACCAAATGGAAAGCGACAAGTGCTTCTTCACAACACGCTGGCTATATGAACAAGTGTTGATAACATGGGTTGAAAGACACAGCCTGGTGCCACCATGCCCAGCTGTTTCTTCACTAGTTACCATTGTGCTGCCTCTCTTTCTTTTCAGGTTGGCAAGTGTGTTTCCAGCTAGCCTCACATTTTGTCTCCAGGGTACTGTATCTTTGGTGTTGCTTGCCAGGACAATAGATGGGCCTCTTTCCCAATGCTGAATGTGATGCTTTTGTGTAGACTTAATCTTTGGTGAAACAGGTTCGTCCCTGCTGCTTACAAAATTTGCAGCACTCGGTGCCAAGAAATGCATCTGCTGTTGGCCCTGTCACTTCACTCTACTGAAACAACACTTGTTTTGTGCTTCTGGGCTCTGCTGTGCTGATTTACTAAGTGATGCAGTTTGAGGAGAATAATTTATTTTTATGCTTTGTGATGACAGTACTTATTTAACTTGTTGAATTTCCACTACACAAAAAAGCAGCTTGATTCCCTGATATAGAGCTCTTCCTAATGCCAGCTCTTGCAATCCCCAGCCTTGGTCAAACCAGCATAGGTATGTGTCCTTTTCATGCAGAGAGATGGCCAAGGTGGATGGCTCTGAATTTTGCTCTGGCCTTCTCTGGATTTACCTGTGGCACCCAGGGCTGCTGTGCCTCGGTTGGCAGGCATGTTCCTGAGACCAGCCCCAAACATCCCTCTTTCCTCACACATTCTAAGTATGTACAAATCCCTTCTGATCCTGTAGTGGGTATTAGTGGGGCTTCTGGACAACATAATCTGCACAGGCTCAGACAGGAGATGGCATTGCAATAGATGCAGGCAACCAATGCCTTGTCTCAAGTCCATTCCTGTCGGGACAGCTGGCAAATTTGATTTCCTGCCTATCTTGAAGCAACTTGTAAAAGATACTGTACATGTGGGGTGAATGCTTTCCTGGGGAGGCATGAACTACCTGCTTCATTTGAAGACATCCTACCCATATATGTAAATGGCATTCTCTTTTAGATTGCTGGTTTTTTTTAATGTCAGATTGCGTTAGACATTGTGGTACCTAAGTGAACAGATTACATGCACACTTGTATTTTATTCACCTGACGTTTGCAATCCATGACTTTCCTGTCAAATGTCTATTTGCACTACATTTCGACTGGCATGAACCATGCTAACGAAGAGCCATTTTTAGCTACCTTTAGAAGCTCTTACCAAGTCAAGAACTCTACATAGCTGTTTCTAAGTCAAAGTTTAACCTTTTTCCAACAGGAAAGAGAAACACTTCAGATAGATAGATACTGTTAGCTGACTGTGAGCTCTCCCTTATCTTTAACACATTCAGCACTCACACAATCAAGAAAGGCTGAGGTTGGTGCCAAATGCTGTGAAGCAGAGAGGATAATATGAGAGGAGAGGATATTTTTTGCAATGAGCCCCACCTAATCTAGGCTCTAAGTTTTCATTCCTACTCTGTGTTTCAGTTATAAGCAAGGATATCCATGTGTTCGCTGTGCTTCGGTCTCTGCCAAGGACAGCGGTCTGAGAGTAGCAGATTACCGTCCTAAAATAACAGAAGTCAAAGAGGGAAAAGGTTGCTTGTCAAGTCCAAGCACAGCAGAGTCATGTCCTGCTCCATGCTGTCTGGTGCTTTGTGCAGACTGCTTTTTAAAGCCTCTCGCTCTTGCTAAGTCTCTTGAGAGACAAGTCTTTGCTTTAAAAAATCTCAGCTGACAACCATCCTAAACTATGACTCCTTGCTTAGCTGTTATAATACTTCCATGCTCCCCCCCATTAAATGCTTAAAAGGAAAGCAGATCATATTGAGGGTTTAAAAAAGAAAGTGGGATAAACTACTCCTTACAGTGTAATGTACACTGGTGTCTCAAGCTTTAATGAAGACCTGGTATTTAATGGAATTTCATGTCTCCTCCCTCAGAGTGTAGCTGAAGGAAATTGTTCCTTCACTGGTCCCTATGACCACAGTATCCCTGAGCAACAGCAGAGCATGATGCAAAACTAACGGCTCTCCTGAGATGATACACTTCTGAAATAACTGCGACAGATCCGCCCATTTGCTAGGTTTCTGAGAGGGCCAAACTTTTGCTTTTATTTACTATGTCTGGCTGCAATAAAAGAAAGCCTGAATCAGCTCCTGTTTTAAGCCCTTCCTTGTAGAAAGCTGACTCTGAGGGCACAGTCACAAACAGGATTATATAGGCTGCCACCCACTGTCTTCTGATAACCTCCTCAGCACTGGTCTGGAAGTGCTGGGAGTGCTGAGTCCTCTGTAATGCTGTCTGAAATTGAAATTAAAAGCCATGTTCTCCCACTCCAGTAAATATCTGCTTTTCTCTATTGGCATGGATAGAATAGTGTCATATTTGTACTAATTAAAGTGGAATCAGAAAAACCTTTGGTAATGTTCTTTTTTTTTTTTTCTTCTTTTAATTGAAGTAAAGATTGAAATGTCTCTTTCTCTCGCGATACTGATTAATTACTGTGGGCTTAATCTCTCTCATATTTTACGTGTTTTTATTTCCTGTCAGCTACATCTATAAGTAACATAATTGTGTATAGATCTGGTCTTTCTCCCATTCTTTTTCTGGAGCTTTTTCTCCTTATGACATGCTTGTGCTAGCATGCCCCTTTTGATTGTAAGCCTTGCAGGGTAGGGTCTTATGGGTAGGATGAATTCTTCCCCAGGTGAACCACCTAAAAGTTAAGCACCTAGTCTAAACTTATTATCTAGATTCCCTCTATAGTCAGTAAAGAATGACAGTTGCCATCAAGGAAGGGCCATCCCACCTGTCTTACACATCTCAGTGAGGGTGGGCAGACTCACCTCTCTAGAGATGGATTTTTCTCTGTATTGTGTAGCATATCTTCAGATGCTTGAGACTCTCTAGATTCCTCTTTGGGGTCTACCAGGTAAGCTAGCTCTGAGTAAGTGGAAGTCCTCTGTCTCTTGAGTCATCAGTAACTCATTTTGGGTAGGTGTTTAGAAGCAGGCTGAGTTTTTTTAGGATGGGGCCTGTATGCAGTAACATGCAGTGGTGGAACATAGGGAAGCCTGACAGCGGCTGGTCGACATGTTGACAGGATGATTAACAGGGCAGTGTGGGGCAATGATATACTCTATGACAGGGTGTGCCCGGCTGGGGTGTAACATAAGGTAACAAACTGGCCACTCTCCAGCCCATTCCAGTGCTTATACCCATCTTCCTTACCTGGCAATTTAATGTTTTTTGCCTGTGGATAGTCAGTGAGATGCCATGTCTAATTAAGGACAGCTATGGCCCTTGTTCTCCACAGAGCTGCTTTGACACTTTGATGGACTTTTAGCGTCTGAACCTCAAATACATCTAATGTTCTAGGAAGGCAGACGGGCTTTCTAATGTCGTGTCCCACATTCTGCAGGCAGTGTCCTGCTGACTTCGTTAAACAGGATCTCCCATTGAACTCAGAGTTGTAATGCAGTCAGGTTTAAAGGTTTGGGCTTAACAATTCATCAGTCAGCTGTTTGATGAAAATATAGTCCCTCATTTCTGATCTTCTCATGCAGATTTGCTTGTTACCTACGTGGTCTTTTCCTTTACTTCAGCATTTTTTCCTTGTATTGCTTCTTTGTCCACTGTAACGCAGACCAACAAGGAGTCAGATTTTGCCCAGAGCTGTTACAGGAGTTAGACAGTAGAGGGTGCAATGTGAGCAATAAATTTATCTTCTAGATATTGTCTCCTTGATCATGGTCACCTTTCTGACTCACCAACTAAAACGAGTCCACAGTCAATGCCTGAGCAATGGTACCATGAAGATAGACCGTGGCCAGGTCATGAGGCTGATGGAATGCCTAAATGGTCAGGTTTCAGCAGTGTTTTGCAAGTAATAAGATGCACATTCTTTCCACCTCTTATTCAGCATACTTCTTACCATATAACCTCCTCATGCTGGTGTGGATAATCTAGATAGCATGTGAAGCCTGGTCTTCCTCCCTTCTTTCCAAATCCTGAACTGTTCCAGTATTCATGTGCTTTTCATAATTCTGGCTGTGGATCAAGATCATGAATCAACCTGTTCTTGGTTTTGTTAAAGAAGTATCATGAATTATTCATACCCTGGCAAAAGGCACAATGAAATAATTAGGCATTAACTATGCACTGTAAATCAACCATGAACAGAGAATCTTCCAAGCTGAGACTATATTTCATAAAGATTTGTATCCATATAGATCATAAATATCTGGCAATTAGTTTGCTGAAATAAAAACATGGTTCATCTTTTTGGCAGCTTGTGATGAACTGGAGGTGAAGAATGTGAAGAGAAGTTGTAATGATCCCTACTCCGCATCTTTTCACCCTAACATAGGTTCTTGGGTTAGAGAACATTAGGTTTAGACTGTCTGACAAAATCAAACTCTAATCTGGCAAATTCAAGATAATAACAAAACATGTAAATTACAGTTTAGTGATTAGTTAGTATAAGCACTTGGCAAGGCAACAATTAAACTTTCTATATGCTTAATAGAAAGCATCAATTCATCTGTTAGGCTTCTTTCAGACCAAGTCTCTGAAGGCATCCAACATACTGTGGTTTCTTCAGCTAATACAATTAGTGCAGTGTGGCAATACCTGATTATTATTTTATTTCCTTTTTTTTGGTAGAGGAATGGGAAAAGATACAGTTTAATGAAGATTCACATAGCTATTTGAGGGAATATGTTTTCAAGTTGTTGGTTCTGTGGGCTACAATATGTTCAGCCTGCATTTCAGTTGTTCAGAGGTGATCAGTGCTCTCTGGCCTCTGCCATTATTAAATAAAAAATCAATCATGAAAAAAATTGTAAAAAACCCACAACAAACCCAAACCATGTCTTTCTCATTCTAGAACTGCATGTTCACTAAATAGGTTTATGTAAGGTGGAGTAGGTATGACTGTTGTAATACAGTTTACTTGGGATAGAGAGAGTGAGAAAGATCAGCACATGCGAGGAACTGGGCACCAGGCTGAATCAAAGATGTTGACCTATTCTAAATGCTTTACATTAGCTAATGTAAGCACCTGTATCTGCTTATTGTACATATCCAACTTAACAGACATCAAAAAAAGTGATGACCTGTTTGTTAAACACACTCAGACACAAGGCATCCACAACCCAGAAACATCACAGCCATTGTTAGACTGAAATCACAGACAGGAGCTTTCTTGTAACAATGCAACTACTTTAAAAAACTCAACAATAGGCTACACAACTGGAAGTACACCATTCACAGTTCTGTATATTTGGTGAAGGATTGGAAAGGAACACTGACAAACACCTCCTTGCAGGAGAAGTTTGAATCATCACCAATGTAAACATGAGAGCACAAAAAATAAGTGCAGAAATGATGTTATTCTAACAACACAGTTGTATGCTAATGTAAGGAAACACATACCATATAAACTTATGAGCCCGCATGTTCTTGGAAGAGTGCTGTAATACCACAAAAGCTACCTAGGGCTATAAGTTGGATCATAGCTGTGCTTCATTTGGAAAAAAGTACAACTGTGTTGAAAGGACATGAGAAGGGAAAGCCGTTCACCTTAAGCAGTATTGAAAAAGAGCAACTCCTACTGATAAATTCAGAATGGAGCCTGAAAACATACCCTTATAAACAGGAAAAGAAAGCTATCGTAGGCTAACACAGCCACTGGGGAAAATGTGCAATCAGAGGATCAAAAAGAAGGTGTTATACCCAGGTACTGGAATTGAAATCTGGACAAAATCTGGGAGGTGTTAGTTAATGTTCTATGCTCTGTTACAGGAACACAGAATGCTTGGAGTTATTCTGCTTTTGCAATCAGACACGGCTTTTTACAGCTACCTTTTCATTGCCACGTATGCTTCTCATACCATTTGTACTGCTTATCTAGAAGAATACACAGCCTTGATTGATAGTGGCAATAGGTATCAAGCACAGCAGACTCTCTCTGTCATTTGTTCAGGGTTTTCCTGAAATACGTGTTGACTAGATTTTTAGTCAGAGGGGAAGTCAACAGCAAAGCCTTTCCATCATATATAAATTCCATTTCTAGCACCATAAGTGTAGACTGAAAGATCAATATTATCTCAAAAATGAAGTTACTTGGCATACTGGCAACTTTAGGGTGTTCCAAAAATTATTGAAATGCCTTGTTTTTGTTTCAGTTACAAGGATCACAACATTCATCAGCACTGATTTTTCAGAAGGCCATTTAAAATGTGTAAACAACTTCATGGGCCTGCAGACTTGACTCTGAATTTTAAGACACTATTGCAGGTTATTTACAAGGTATCTAATGATCAATCCCTAAATATATCAATCAAAGTCTTATGTTCTTGTATCTGTAGCAGCTATAATAGCCCTTACACAAGATTCTGAGGCACTTTAATTTTAATACCAGTGTATATGTTTGTGTTCTGACTGTTCAGTTTGTAAGGTCTGGTTGCTCTTGTCAAATTTTCCTCACAGTCTTCTCTACCACCTAATGGATTTGCATTGGTTTATGGCATGACTGACTTCGCTCTTTCTTAGCTTTCACCTCTGAATCCTGGTGAAAGGGATTGTGACAAATACCTTCCAATCAGTTGTTCAGGAAAAGATGATGACAAGACTCTGCAATTAGGTGTTGTTGTACAAGTGAGCTAGTATCCCCCTTCTAGAGAAATGAGTGCTTATAAGAGGAGCATGATCCAACTAGACAACCAGCTGTTTTGGCATGGGTCTAATGTTGATCTCTGCTAGTGAAGAAACAAGTGCTACCTTCTGCTGTGTTACACTGCTACCCTCAAACCCTCCTGCGTGGCCTGGGTGGTCTGTGGGAGCGGGTCCAGGGCCAGATCAAGGACCACTGTTCCTGCATTCCCAGGAATCTGCAGATAAGCATGTCCCAAGTGCAATACTGAGATGGTCTCCTTGGTAGGCAGTTTCAGGCTGGACTGAGTTCTACTTTGGTCACATGCATCAATAAGAACTGATGGTGTTAAGTCCATAATAACGCGTGGTAAGGAATTGAGGTGTTTGTACTTGATGTCAACCCTCCTCTGAATTAATTGATGGTGAATGTTTACACGTGGGCTTGCCTTCTGTGAGGTTGTCCTGGTCCTGGGCACTGTTGGCTGATGAACAACAGGAAACAAACCCCAGAGTTTACAGAATAGGAAACCTACCCGCGAGTCTGGCCCCATTCATAGGCAGGCTGCGGCCCCAGGGCAGGAGCGCCCAAGTCAGGGGCTCGCTGACTTCTCCTGCCCTCCTGCTCTGGGGAGCTGATCCTGGTGTGGACACCCCGGTGGCCTGTGCAAAAGCAGCTGGCTGTGTCCCCCTGCTCACAGGGACCTCTAAATGCCCACATGCACAAATATGCATGTATGCACACACCCCACAAACACTCATCAGAGGGAAAGACAAAGCAGATGAAATAGTGGTAGTTGTCTGCTTTCGTTGCTGCTGCTTCTGCCAACATTATGGACTGTGTCCAGCAAGTGTTTTGTTTATGGTGTTCTCTGGGGAGCTACTGGAGTGACTGAGCTTTGGCCATGCCCTTGCCTAGAGACTGAAACACAGTAATCGGAAAAAAAATACACTTGCAATGATAAGACCCACTCTGAATTATCTCTGAGAAGAAAACTCTGTACCTGGCTTCACTGTCTAACATTATTCATGGCCTGCCTTTGGAAATTCACACAAATATAAAGGGCTTTCAAGGCAGAAGAGAAGAATTTGTTATAGGACTGCGGCTGGGCTTGATGGGTATTTCTTCTTTGGAAAGTTTTACGTACCCAATAAACAGCTTTTATTTCTTGGTAACACGAATTGCTCAGGGGAGCGCATACCTCCTTACAGCAAATGCAGAAAAGGAAGAAATAGTTTTCGGTGGAGGTTATCAGAAAATCTGTTGGTTCTGTTTACACAAAGCTTTTATAAATGACCAGGGAGGCATGATGAATGCAAAGTCCTCTGCCTGACTGGAAAAAGGAGCGGCAACTGCTCCTTTCTCCCCACCCCTTGCACGATGATGGCTCAGCCAGCTCCATGGGCAACTCTCCTGTTTCTAATCTTGTAACAATTGATTTTTACCATCACAAAGCGCATGTTTCTTGCAGCGGTTAGGAAAATGCCTAAACGCGACGTTGTCACTGTCTGTTTCTGTGTTTGTTATGGTACTGTCCTGAAGCCTTGGCTCACACAGAGACCCTTCTGATGCTGAACTCCCCACAAACAAAGGTCAGGATATATTCCATGGCCCGGAGGGACAACATCTGAGAAATATTGGCTGCGTTTGTATAAAAGCTGAGCCTTCTGTCAAAATCCAGAAATACCATAAACTATCTTGCATCCCTCCATAGAAGTCTCACTTGGTGCAAATCCACAGCTCAGGCTCTGGCTCCCTATAATGTCAGTGAATGTAAAAAAAGAGCCAGGATGTCCTGAGCAGAAGTATCTTATGCCCCAGTTTTTTTGTGGAAAAGGCAGGCAAAAGGCTGCTGCCACCAGGCCGCCAGCTGCAGGGCTGGCAGACAGCTCTCCCTCCCACCTTGCTCAGTGCACCTCAAGGCCGCTCTGGCCTGCAGGCTTAGGACCTCACGTGAGTGGCTGTGGAGTCATGTTTCTGGGGGAAGACACGTCCTTTGGGAGAAGGAAAGCCGTACGGCTGATATCTCAGTGCTCTCACAGCCCTAATTCAAGAGCGCCTGTCTCCCTTAAGGCAATACCACACAGATACACTGGCTCAGCACACATGTCCAGGTTGCCTTCCTGTGAAACCAGAGTGCTGGCAATGCGGGAAGGAGGGGACAGCCGGGTGCACATTTGGACTTCACCTAAAACAAAGTCGACACTTGACTGCAGCCAACAGCTCAGAAGCATCTGTGGGTCCCTCAGTCTGGACTTCACCTCTTTCTCTCACTCAAACCAGTCCCTGGGGGGAGGAGAAGATAACTGCAATACTTGACATTATTCCTTCCAAACAGAGCAGTCTTTATTTAATGATGATCAATGGCAAGGTCAAGATCTTGTGAGGAGTATGTGTGAGGGTTGGCTTTTGCAAGGAAGAAAATTTGCGAAGTAGTGTAGTAAGGGTCCAATATTGTAAGAGTATCAGTTAATGAAAAACACCTGGGAGGTAAGAGCAGGGTCACTAGGCTCCGTAAGCTCCAGTCCTTAAAGGCAGTTCTTGTACAGTTAAGTATTTGTGATGGAAATTCTCCTTCTACTCTAGAAGGAGAAACATTTATCGATGTGGTGTCAAATTTCTGGGTGTATCTTCAATGAAGAGATAACTGGGGGAAGGGAAGATGGAAACAGCTGCTTATTTATAGGACCAAATACTTAAACAAATACATAAGAAAGAGGACATTTTACCTCTACCAACAAAGGAAAAGATTTTTTCAAAAATGGCTGATGCCAAAAATTTTCATATGCTTGATGCACCAGGAGGGTGCTGGCAGGTGCCATGAGGGAAACAGAGCAGAGGGTTTTCAAATTCAGCACCTCTTCGGGGAGGCACAGGTTCCTCAAGCTCCTGTTTGGGTTGGCTTAGGCACTTGAGTTGTTTCGGTAGAAAATGCAACTGGTCTTGATGGTCTAAAGAGAGATTTTGATGGATGGAAAAATAGTGGAAGAGCATGACCAGAGGCTCTGAGCAGCTCTGGAAAGAACCAGACTGGCTCGACTAAACCTAGACAAACAAAAATGTACATTCTCTGTAGCAAAAATAAGGTACCTAGAAGAAAAAATAACATACCACAGAGTACAAGCAGATCACTGTGAAGGTGAAGCAAGCACCTCATACTTGCCCCGGCAGCAGGAAAGGGCACAACAGTTTTTGGAGCAGAATATGGGAACATTTATGCCTAATCCAGTTGCCCAAATCAGTGACCTGAAAGCACTATTGTGCAAAGGTATCTAATCAATGTGGGGCATAGTTCTTCAGTGGGTAGGTTTTGAGAAACTGAAGCAGTGCACTCAAGACTTTACAGAAAGGGGACAATAAGGAATGATAATAAAACCAAGAACTTGTCACTGGACAACTCAAAGGAGAATATTGGTGCGTTGCTCTGAAAGAGCTATTACCAAAAAAAACCCCCAACCACCAAACCCCCAACAAAAAAAAGGCAAGTTTTTTTGCTTGGGGCCTAAATCCACAGATGTGAAAATATCACTTTTTGTTTACTTGTTTTGGTAAGAGGTCTGCTTTAGCTAAAAATATCTACGAGCCTCTTTTGTCTTTGCCAAAGCGCTCTGGTAAGCTTCCTCCATGGATACAGAGGTTAGTTTTTTTTCAACTATGAACTGAGTACAAATTTGAGAGAGAATTGGTTTCAGCAGATAAACGTATTGAAGTGCCTTGGGGAAACTCCCGAGTTATATTTTGAGCATGTCAAGTTTATAAATTCCGCTTCAAACCTCAGACAAATGATTATATGAGATGCCATTGAGACAAAGTTCTTCCTGAAAAAACAACCCAGGTCAGTGTATTCCCGGATCTTTTGGTCACTTACATGTTAATCCTAGACATGACTTTCTTTTTTGAGAATCTTGTAATTCCCAATATGCGACAGAAAAATATGTTAATGTGTCATATGAAAATAATTTAATAATAGGAAAAAGCCATGTACAGGGCTGGATGTATTTTATATTGGTTTCAAAATTACAGTGAGAGCCTGGAAACTATTTATATGCTGTCTATGACAGAAATACAGTCCAAATAAAGCAAAGAGGCCTTTTTGTTGGCCAAGGAACTATTGATCTATTGAAAAAAAAATATTACAAATTTGTTTGTTAGCTAGAGATAAAATGAACGTTGGAGTTGTCCTAAACTGTTCCCAGTTTCCTTAGATACTATTAAGAGGAGGTATTGCCATGCATATCCAAATTTAGGTAGCTAGACAGAGTTTTCAGGAAAAGTTCATGTCTGACATGAGATTGAGTTTAGGTAATTTGGAAGGAAATACAGCTTTGGATGAGTAACAACTAGTTCCTATTATTTCCCATCAAGCAGTTGGAAAATATTATCAAAATAATAAAGTGCCTCATAGAAGAAGATTGCTGAATCAGACTGTGATTTGAGATGGGAACAGCACAACTGCAGAACAGCACTAATGAATCATGAGTTATCACCTGCTGACAATTTTTCAGGAGAAACCTAAAGATAAGAACGCCTGCCATGTTAGAAACTTATATTGCAATTGCTGGGGAATTGCAATTACACAGAAAAACAAACAAAGCTGTATGAAAACCCAACATGATGTGATCCTGGAGCTGCCACAATTTCATGTAAATTGTGCCATGCCTGGCCATGACAGGAAATATTGTTCTCAGACAGCAGGTATCTAATCAGCTTTGAGGCTTAATGAAGTTGTGACTCTATTCTTTACATGGTGACATCTCCAGAGGTGGAGGTATAGCTGGAAAAATAGAGATGGGGGTGGAAATAAGGATGTTGAGCTAATTGCTTCAGCTGAGAATCTATGGCAGGTGACAATCCTGACAGGCTAAATGGGAGCTGGGAGATGAGGCAAGCGGAGCTGAGGGACATCCTGCTGCCTAACAACGTCCTGATGTCTTAGGGGAAACCTGCAGGTTTTCCTGATGGTGTAGGACACCCCAGAGATTACTCGGACATTTCTTGACATTCTATGTTGTTCTACAGTGCTCTGTATTACTTTATATTATTATGTAGACATTCTGAACTATGTTAATGTTGATAGAAACTGTGTTAATTTGGGCTGTAGGAAAGAAGTTGTGGGTAGGAGGTCTCAGAACAGCCATCTAGAAGAGGCTGTTGCTACGTTGTGCTGGGCAGAGGGCTAAAATTACAGACCACAGATCGGTTTGACCTGCGCCATCCTGTGAAGCAGACCCTGCCAGGCTCTTTGGCACTGCGTAGCTATTGAACGACACAACAAGAACCCTGTTTTTAGATCTTTTTAAAGCTTCAGCGCACTGTTGTTGCTATATAATCACCGAGTGACTCAGGCCACAGACGCCTGTGTAACAGCCCTGCAGCTTGCCCTAGAGGTCACAGGGTCAATCCCACTCTTGTTCCTATTTAGTGCCCGACACATCACATGAGTAACTGGAGACGGTGTGTGCTCAGGGAGTGGGATCCCATTCTCAAAATTAGATGCTTTGTTGGCAATGGTTTTTGTGCTGGGACAGGCTGTGGCTGGATGAATTTACTCTACAATAACTCACTGCTGTATGAATGGCCCTACTGATAAAGCTTTTGTGTTTATGTGCTTGCTAACTTCAAAGGACACTATTGCCTATATGAATTCAGATCAGATTTCAGGAGATGCATTAAAATCCAGTAAGGGCCAGATGGCTGACTGTTTGAAGAACTTCCATGTCTAGCTTTTAAAAAGGAAAAAAAAAAAAACCCACCTCAAACCCGTAAACTAATAGCAATGTTAGAATGACATTTTTGTTTCAACCATTGCTCTCTTTTTGTTTCCTGCTCCCTTCTTAACTAAGTGGTAGTTCATACTCCCCAAATTCAAATCCTTGAAGCATTCTGTTTTTTCTTCCTATATATCATGTTTCCTCGGCATCATCTTTGGATGGTACTATTTGTGGTTCAGTGAGGACAGAGCTATCCTCCACATGCTGGCAGAAAAAAATCCAACAAATCTTGTCTGGCAGTTTTACTTAGTAAGCTAAATGATCCAAGCTGAATAGACAATTGTACATTGCTCTTGTAGGTCCCATGAGCAGGACTGACACCCCGACGAGCTCCATCACCAGCACGGAGAAACTCCCTCCTGCGTCTCACCTGCCCTTCATCCCTCCCTTGCCACCCCTCAAGCCTTCAAAAGCTCTCATTTAAGAGCACATGACAAGGCATACTACACTTAGATTTTCACTTGCACAAAACATTTATCAGGGTACCTGTTCATTTGAGACCCTCATAAAATAAGTTTAGGTGGTTAAGAAATCTGGAACAGACAGCCAGTGGAGTGAGGAACTGAAAGGAAATGGTATTAGTCACTTGACTGCTGCTTGGGCGAGACAGTGTTGTTGTGGTTATGAATGCCAGGAACATACATTTTATAGAAATAGGGGTGTTTGGTATTTGGGGCTGGGCATGCTTCTGTGGAAAAATCAAAATAAAATGGAAGCTAATAGGATTCTACAGAAACTTCAAAAGATTAAAGTAGAAATTACATTTACCTAAAGTATATTGTTTCATTTTAAATCATTTTATAGACAGTTATACCTAGATTATAGAGAAAACACTGTTTAATTCTACATCTTGTTAAAAAAGTCTTCTGGATTTTTCCAGAGGATCAAGGAAGCAAAGGGTGGAGATGTTAGAAAATACTCCTGTCACCATTCCTGGCTAGATGTAAGACGTCTGATATTTTTATTGCTATTTAGCTACAGCTTGGTGAATAGTTCACAATAAGTAATTGAGCAGATTCTATTATTTTCTGCACACTGAATTAACCATGAGAAGATGCCGATTTCCTTCACCACCCCTAAAACTACTTTTTGAGATCTTTTTATCAGTTCGTATACACATAAAATACACACTGTGCTAGAAAAATAAGACCATTCTTCATAAGATTGTTGTAATAATAAAGTTCAGCAATGACTATGAGATATACAGATATGATAGAGGGCCAGAAATGTACTTTGCTGCTGCCAAATACACCTCATCTCATGTTAATTACCAGTTTCTCTCAATATTTGTGGAATTACTAGTTTTTTTCCCTGGAGAAACTTCAGCGAAGCTACTTTATCTTTTGGTGTACTTGGATCTGAGTGTACCTCCAGCTGGAAAAAACAAACAAACATTCCAAAGAATGTGTTCAGACTTGTGCATTTTAAAATCAAAATCATATGCAAAGCTTTGGATAAAACATTGGTTTTGCAATGTGGTGTAATTTTGTTCACATTTGCACTTCAAAAGGCTATATGGGGAAATCCTAACTCAACTGTTGATGAGGTTTCTAATAAATCAGTCTTGAACATATCCTGCAGTTCTCAGTTACAAAAACTGACTCTGCGCTACTTGGCCAGTCTGTTGATATTTGTATTGCCATGAAATTACAGACTCAGCAACATCCAGCATGCTGCTGCTGACCACAAATTTTGAACTACTGTAATGACCTTGCTCAACAAACACACTCGTTATTTTTGACACAGAGGCAATTTACCAACCAGTCTGTACACTCTTAGGTTGACATTGCCAGACGTTATCATGTATTTGGAGGGTTGCTTAATGTATAGCTAGTAGTTATTTTCGAACTGAACTGAACGTTTTGTAACACTTCTATTGACTTTTTTAACCCATAAATGAATCATGGAAAATTACATCTGCTCCTTGCTGTGGGGTTAGAAACGTGATCTTTTTTGGATGTTTATATGGGGCACTCTGATAGGAATCTCTTTACGCTGTACCAAATCAAAACAGAGCTTGGCCCGTGGCACATAGTCCTGTGATTTACAGGCTGAAACAAGTTTCAGTTCCAGCCTCCCTAGTAACTCAGGCTTTCAGCTGGAAATACAATCTCTGTATCTCTGTAGTTGGGAGAACTTATTAATCAGAGAACTTTCCCTGAGGTGATGTCTCCTTGGGAAAGAAATAAACTAATTAGGTCAGTTAAAGTTCCCTAAACTTGTAAGATACTCAGCAATTCTTTAGTGCTTCCAGCATGCATGCACTCCAGCCTATATGCATGAATAGTTGTGCTTCTTCACTGGCATGCACATGCAACATCCTGTAACTTTTAGAGTGGAAAGTTGATTACATGATATTAAAGAGAAAAATGCAGGTTTCATGTGTCAGGTTATAGTGCCACATGCACACACACGCACACAGTTGTTCCTGAATGCTGGTTGAACTATTCCTCTCAAACTTGGGAGCTGAATGAGCTGCCTTCCATGTGCCTCTCTCAGCTACTGAGAGCTCTTCGGGGCCCATATTTATTTTCTGTTGCTGTTCTCATCCCCACTACTGTGTTGTCAAAGGTATTTTGACATTTCATTTAAAAATAATTGGAGAAATATTGTGTACTGTACTTGTGGGTGTACCTTAAAACAACCAGTGCAAACCCTGCTGGAGTGCTTGAGCATGTCTCCACCCTTGGGAGTGCCTGCCCACTATTTTGCTGGGGGGTTACCATCTCTGTGGCAGAGGGTGCCTCTCCCTTAACCTCTGCAGTTCACAGACTGACCTTCTAACTTAAACCAGCTGTGTGAGCCTTACAGCATGTCCACTTGTGCCTGAGGACTCATATAAGTATCATGGCACATGTAGTATCACATATATAAGAAATTAAAAGCATTCTGCAGGCTTTGATCAGCATCACAGCTCCATATACATATTCATTTCTACCAGTTTTTCTGCAATGCCAATCCAATACATGCACAGACTTGGACTTTTGTGTTGCCAGGCACTGCCAAATGCTCACTGGTGGTCACAGTATGTGTCCCAGTATGGGACTGGGTAGCTACATCAGGAGCATATGCATCAGAGTACCATGCCTGCTGCTTTATCAGAGCTCTTCTCTTGATATCTATGTTCTTGCTGTTGCCAGTATACAGTCCATAAATATTTCTTTTCAAAGTGTACCTTAGCCTTCCTGAGGTACAGTTTAGGGGTTTAAGTATGTATAAGCTAAACATATGGAGTGCCAAACATCAGCCAGCTCAGCTATAGAATTAGTCAAAGGGAGGCCAGATAATTTTTTACTGTGAGAAAGGAGTATTTACAACTCCTCTCACCTCTCAGATAATAATTCTGCAACGCTTTTGTGCCTAGTTTTGAAAATAACTGCTTACCTTTTGAACAATGACTTTGTCTGGAAAAACTCAACCCTGTGGGCAGCTGTTTGTCATAGATACAAGCACCTGAAAACAAGAGGTTGTAACAGAAAGCAGGTTTGCAGCCACGCAATGGGTTTATTTCCTACTCAGGCTATGATTACCACGGTATCCACCTGGTGTGGAAACATACAGTGCCACGTTCGTAGGTGAGCTTAAACTGGGACAGGTCATACCTTTTCTCTCTGCCTAAACACCATAAAGTGAGCTGTAGCACCCCAGGCTTACGGCTGTTGAGCAGACAGATCACGACTGAAGCAAGTGTGTGCACTAATTCACCGCAGCTGAAGGCCTGACATCCCTAAATTATGAGATTCCTCTATGTTCTCACATGATTATCAGCCTACAGCTGAACCTTTCTCTTCATCAGGCAGCAGAGGGAAGGTGGTAGGGAAACTGAAGGCAATGCCATCAGAGCCAGCGATTTTTCTTTGGAGAAGGCGATCCTAGCTGGGGGATGTGTCTGGTTTCTGGTCTTTGTACACGCTAAGTGTTGTAAATGGAAGAGAGAGGAGGATGGAGTCTGGACAGTATCTGTGGGTTGCTGGGCAGTATTTTTACTCAGAAGATGACTTGTAGGAGTTTCTGCAGGCCTGTTGAGCATCAAGGGGATTTGAAGTATCAAAACGAGTTGAATGTCAGTTCCAGCCATATATCTTAGGTTTCGTGGTTAATCAGAATCTGTCAGAATTAGAAGAATATGAAACTGCAACAGAAACATACAGTGCAAGCAAACAAGAAACAAAGAACAGCCATGCTTATTGCAAAGCGAGAACCACATTGCTTTAATGGCTTTTCACTGAAAATCTGCAGCCTTACGAGTGGCTCTGCAAACTGTGAATATTGCCCAAATGGAACGCTTGGCCGTTACAAGAAAACATATAAAAAGTTGAGCACACAGAGGACCTGCCTCCCATCATTAAATAACACAGCTGGCTTATGTTCACACTAATACTTTCCTGTGGAATTTTCTCTCTGCACCACTTGAAGCCCTCACCATCCTGTGTTGCCCTTTTCCATTTTGTGCTTGGTCTATGTTTTCAGTGGAACTGAACTTAATGTGCCTGCTCTGTTTTGGTTATGCCTGGACGTGGGCACAACTGGTTTTGGATTCGCCACATTTTAAATTAAACGTTTCTCTGTCCCCTGTGCAAACCCCAACCCGCTCTGACCATGGAAAATGTTTTAACTTTTTTTTCCCTGTGTGTGTGAGCTTTCACTCACTGCTCTACTTCCTGCTTTCAGCCAAAACATCGAGGGGAAGACATCAAAAGGAGAGGGCAAATGCAAAGCAGTAATTTCATAAAAGGGGCCAATGGGCATGAAAAGCAGAACCTTCACTGGCTTCCCACATATGCACTTGACCTTGAAATGTTGAATGTTTCTTTCTTATTTCAAAGGCTGGATTTCTTTATTTTTCTTCCTTTTCCGCAGTAAAAACAACTTCATCTGGACTCTTTGCTAAAAAGCTAAAAGTGTAATCAGTATCCTAAACTTTGTACAACTCTGTAGATCATTGAGCAACTGCTGTCACAATTAAGTTCAATTAAAGAAAGAGGATTCCAATTAGAGAAATCACTTGTTCTGTACTAGGATAAAACTGGGAGCAAAGCCCTTACAAACTGTGCTGCAAGCCTTCATCGACAAGCCAGGGTAATGAGCAATCTTGTTTGCAAGAATGCTATATAATGTCACTTGACATCTTCAATGCATCATACATCAATATGTAAATGTTCGTCAGGAACTAATAAAGTCCAAGAACAATCCAGTAGTGTCCAGGAAAATTACTCCTAATGGGACTCAGTGACAGAGCCCAGGAGTTTTGTAGCATATAGTCCTGTATTTTAGCAAATGTTTCTTGTTCATTTTTTGGGAAACATGACCAGTCATACTTTTTCAAAAGATTCACCTGTCATCAGACCAAAATACAAAATTCCTATCTGCCGTCAAGTAGTCTGCAAGCTGCACAGTGTTTGCTTTTTCATTTCCTTTCAGTATCTGACAGTAAATGATGGAAATATTTATTACAAATAGTGCATCCTTGTCACTATTACTATAATTTCGGGAGCTATTAATTTGAGATCTGTTCCTGGGACTTCTACCCAGCACTTGATCTGCATCTTTACTCTCTTTCCCCACATATTGCCAAATACTCATTGTTCAACCAAAACAACGAGACAAGAACTAAGCCAGCTTTTGGTGACAAGGGAATCATCCCTTTTGCAGTGCTTTCCAATAGTTCCTTCTGAAGCTTTTCAATACCTTCTCAATAGTTTTCAATAGTTCCTCCTGAAGGACAAATGTACTACTCTTGGCATCTGCTGAATGTAGAAATTGTAAGGACAGTTTTCTGGTGGAAGGCTCTCACTTGTGTGAGAATAACTCATATTTGTGGGCAACATATCATCTAGTGTTGTCTTAAATTAAGATACTGGTCTTGCACACAAAAGCCAGGTCTCTCTTAATTTGCTTTACAAATTACTTACCATGGTTTTTCTGCACTGTCTATGTATGGAAAAAGAGCTCACTACATTTTCTAGGTATTGTATTGGTACGTTGAGCAGATAAACATTCCTATTAATTTGAGTAGGATCTTATCTTAAAAAGTTACATAGTTGCCAGATCAATCATAAATAAATCTTGTGGGTATCCTGGAAAGTGGATGCTACTGCTGTTTTGTTAGTGTTTTTCTCAGAAACCTTTTATCCCAGACTGATGAGACTACCTTCTTGCTGACATAAAATGAACTTTTAAAAATATGTTTTATACTTCACTCCATGTGTGAATTCAGCCTTTGTATGGGAGATCTCACTAACATGTAGTACTCCCTGTTGACTATACAGCTGTCAGCAGCCGGTAGAGAATTTTATTTGAGTTTTCTCCTAATTTTGCTTCCACTGCTTTTTCATGGTAGCTGAGCTAAGCCAAATGCATTTGAAAAAACAGCAGGTCAAAGTGAGGATGAATAGGTCACATTCATAACGTGTTGTCTGCAGTTTCAATCAAACTGATTTGTGTTATCTATAAATCTGATATCCATTAAAAAAAAAATCAAACAAAAACAAAAGTTTCTGCTCTCTGTCTACTGAGCTAAGTTCAAAGCTGTTTTCCACTTGATACAGCACAGGAACAGGAGCAGAGGTCTTTCATTTGCTAACTGAGTGCCCCAAGCACTGTTAAATGTAATCCTTCTCTTACTCTTAGGATCAAAAAACATCTAATGCATCCATACAAAGAGCAGTGACTCTGGGAGGAAAAAGGGAGAACAGCACACGTGATGGCTTGATTCTTAGGACAGTATCCCAGTAGTAAAAAATATAGGTTCAAATCCTCTCCAGCAGATGTGAGAATGGAATGTAAGTGTTTTGCCTCGGTATCGGGAAATGTTCTACTCCTCAACTGTGTAACTTTGCCCCAGACTTATATCTAATCCAAATCCCTGAGATGCATTGGTTCCAGCTTCACCCTTTACACTAAAATTTGCTTTCTCTCTCAGATTAAATCTCTGGATGATCTATTCATTGCCTCTGTTTTCTCAGGTATTAACAATAGTGAGTTGCTGATAATGGAAGAGTTTGATTGCTGTGCCTGTTCCTTGCCAGTTTTAAAGGATGGGATTCAATTCAGGATCAAAACTAAATTTGCTGTCTACAGGAAAGTGTCTGCATGCATGGCAGGTGTATAGGCGGCCTCTACAGTCAATAGAAGTTGGCTCAATGCAGCCAGAAGAGCCTAGAAGGTGATTCTTCCCAGCCTAGGATAGACCTAAGGCTCAATTTTGATGCCTAACCATAGTTTTGGAGTTTTTGAAGATGTAGTAGGGAATCCCACCCAGCCCTCAGCTGCTGACCTAGAAAGATACGGGTCTCACACAGCTGAACTGAGCTCCCCTGGCTTGTGACCTGAGTAGCTCTTTAGCTTTACTGGCTCTATTGTCTACAGACTTGATCCAGTTGCCTGCACATACAAGCATCTGGTACATCGGAGGTGCCCTGGGATAACCTACTGGAGCTTCAGAAAGAGATGGATCTCCTACAGGCTCTGTGCCACGTATGCCAGCCTGTGTGGATGTCTTGGATGTCCTAGGACATGTGTGGGCAACAGAAATGAGCACCTGCCTTGACTATTATGATACTCCATTGCTTAGAGGATTAGCAGACATCTGCAGACTTAAATATTGGGGTCTAAATATCAGACTGTACTTTCAGAGCCCTATCTTATTACATTTGAAATAATCCATTTTGATGGAGACCACTCATTAGTTAAGCCAAGTTCTCAGCTGCCTTGTGTCACGGATTTACAGAATAGGTGGAGTTGACTATTGAATTTGGCTGAAACTTCAAATACTGCCTGTGCACAAGAGGATGGCAGGGGGTTAAGAACAGACTCCCTTATGTATGACGGGTGCTTTCTTCATTTATCATGTTCCTTCCTCTTTGCTGAGGAAGAACTTTGCTGAACTTGCAGTTTTTATTTGTGCTGGACAAATCAGCCTAGTGCTTTGCATCATAAACAAGGGGTTTGCCATCCTTGAACCTAACTGAATGCCAAAGACACAGTTTATCTACCCTCCTTAAAACAAACTTAGGTACACTACCTTGGCTTTAGTTTATTCTATTTGAGCTTGTAAAATTTCTTTGTATGGCATTTCTCAGTGGTATTTGAAAGCAGAATTTTGTGCATATATTTCTGCACCAAAAATTTAAGGGACAAGAGAGAGAATCTCCTAAATCACCTTTTAAATATGCTATAAGATGATGTGTGCTTTCAAGCACACAGATTTATGCTTTACAGTAGCCTGTAAAAGGAGATATTACTTGACAGTCTTATTTATCCACCAGACTCTACTGTTATATGTAGGAAAATGGTGGAGAGTAAATCTAGATTCCCTGATCCAAATTCTATCTGCTTAGTCCTTTTCATCATGTTTCTTCCTCTGTACTGAGAAAGAATTTACATTAAAAAAAAAAAATTCTCCTGGCTAATGAAATTGCTTTTATATCTATGTGTATTAGGAATACTTTACAATATGGTATCTTCTGTTGTGAAACCACGTATACTTCCAAAGTAATGACAACATACTAAGATGAACACCATGATAAAAGATGTTAAATATGGTTGTTAGGCAGCTACACACAGAACTGTCTGTATGTACATATTGCTTTAGAAAAAGACAGAATAAAAAGAGGAAAAGAAGTGTCAATGATTTTAGGTCGTGTTCTGAAGTCAGTTAGATGTTAAATCAGTAGAGCAATTGTATGTGAGTTTGTGAACTAAACTCCTCAAAGATCATGAGGTAGATTGTTTAAATAACTCAACTTAAAAGAAGCAATAGAAGTAAAGCTCCTGATAATAAATTGTTAGTAAGTTTTCTATTTTGCATTGTAAGAAATTAGTTGAATTACCTTTTCTTTTCATTATTAAAAGCCATCATGTTGGCATGTGTATAGGAGTTTTGCTAGAGTGCTCTGAGATACATTTTCAAAAATCCCTTATAAAATATGCAGAAAGATTTGGTTTGTCTTACTTCTTCCTAGCTACTGAAAATGGTATAGCTCTTCTTATAAGTAGCATTCTATTGCTGAGAAGGTTTTGTGGTTGGTTTTTCCCCCATTTTTCTCACCTATTGAGTAATGAACTCTTGTGCAGAAGTCAGGAAATTATTCTCCTGGAGCTATTAGCCTTAGCATAAGTTTCTAGAGATTATTTGTGAGGAAGAAGACCAAGAAAATAGAGGAATGAGCTATGTTCCATGCCATACATGGTACCAAGCTGTCCTTTGACATTCACTCTATTTGCATCATACTTCTGTGTCTTAACAATCCACTACTTTTCCAGATCACATTCACCACTTCAAAGTCTCATCTTTGTTTTATGATTCATTTCAAGCTCTGGTTGCTAGCCTCTGCACAGATTTTGAATCATTGTATCATTATATGTCATTTCGCTTTCTGCTCTTAGCTGTGTCCTTCCTGGGTCTCCTTGCTATTTCACAGTGATGATGCAAATAACGGTCCTGTTACGCCTGGACTTAGAAGAAATAACACTTGTGTCCGAAACTTCAGACAAAGTTTGAAGGCAAACGTGCCCTTGTCTGAAGGGCAAATGTGTACATTCCTACACCGTCTGCTGCATTCACTGTGGAGTCTATTTTTTTAGTTCAGTCTATTATTTTTAAACTAAAGACATGTATGTTCAAGCAACAGTGCTGTTCTGAAGTGTCATTTGCAAACTCTGGAGCAACTTCTTAGACTTCCCTGGGGTGGTGTGCATGCTGCCCTGGCTGAAGTGCATCCCTGTTGATTGACTTGGCCATGTCACTTCCTAGTGTTGTGTCACATCTGCCAAAAATGAGATGGGTCTTCCAGCAGGTGGGCAATGAGAGGCATCTGCCTATAGATCACTCTGTTTGTGTAAGCTGACTGGCTTATAATTAACAGATGGCAAACTGATTCCAGGTCAATAGTAAAAGGCTACGATGAACATCCTTTTCTTCCTTGTTCTCACACCCCAGGACAGTCAACACAGAGATCAGCACTACTTTCCCTGAGGTCTTGACACAGAGCTGGGAAGTATTTCCAGTATTGATCATCACCATTGGCTGTCTAGCTGGTGTCATTCACATCCCTATTACTTCAGCGTATGAGCAACATTTAGGGCAATGAAGCTGGTGAAGGGTCTGGAGAACAAGTCTTATGAGGAGCACCTGAGGGAACTGGGGTTGTTTAGCCTGGAGAAAAGGAGGTTCAGGGGAGACTTTATTGCTCTCTACAACTACCTGAAAGGAGGTTGTAGCAAGGTGGGTGTTGGTCTCTTCTCCCAAGTAACTAGTGACAGGACAAGAGGAAATGGCCTCAAGTTGTGCCAGGGGAGGTTTAGATCGGACATGAGGAAAAATTTCTTTACTGAAGGAGTGGTTAAACATTGGAGCAGGCTGCCCAGGGAAGTGGTTGAGTCACCATCCCTGGAAGTATTTAAAAGACGGGTAGATGAGGCGCTTAGGGACATGGTTTAGTGGGCATGGTGGTGTTGGGTTGACGGTTGGACTTGATGATCTTAGAGGTCTTTTCCAACCTTAATGATTGTATGAATCTATAACTTTTGTCATTGTATATACAATGCCCAGAGCAAATAAACCAGTTGTAAGACTTTTGCTGGCTTCACTCTGCTTGTTGCTCTTCCTTTGCATGATCTCTTTATCCTTTGCTGAGTGCAATCAGTTTGTGCTCGATGCTGTAAGTGGGTGTGATAGAGGAGCTGAGGCAGCAGTTCTCCCAGGAAGTCCCAGAGCTTGTTCTTCCATTTAATCTATGACTCAGTACACCAGAGATTAAGGTTGAGCAAGGGAGCAGGGATACTTTTCAGACGTGTCTCCCCCTCTGTCCCTCATGGCCATTGTCATGCTGACTGTCATTTCCCTCTTGGGGCTGAGCCAGGCTGCGAGGGGGCCATGCCCAATCATGGCAGGGCAGAACAGCTCAGGCAGGGAGAAAAGACCTGGGATGGGATCAGTCTGGACAGGCAAAATTTTTCCTCCTGGGACAGGGACCTTGGCTTCTGGACTTTTTAACTCTCTCCCCATCAACTTACATCTTCCCAGTTGCTCTGGAGCAATGGCTCATTCATGGGCAGTGACATATTCATGTGCAGGAATGTGTTACTGCACAAATTGTGTCTGCCCTGCTTGGTACTGCAAGGCTCTGCGCAGTGGCTGACCTGTGCCAAAGTAAATGCTGGTGAGAAAATAAGATAAACAGCTTTAGGAGGCTGGCAACAAGGAGTAGAAAGTGTATGGCAGAGAGTGAGAGAAGACACCAGTCGTACAGACATACGTTCAGGGTTGTTGAGGGAAATAGAGCTGGAGTCATCATTTGGGTATCTGGAGATACAAAATCAAAGGATGGCGATGGGCAGTTGAGGAAGTTGAGGATGAACAGTTACATGGCTGTGAATCAGGGAGCATCAAAGGTATTTTCCAGAATAAAATGGCTTAGTGTTAAGTCTTCTTGCCGCCTGCGTCATCTGTGTCCCTGTGAAGAGGAACACAGCACTTCTTATGAAGCATTGATAAAGGGGTCCATGATTGACTCATGGAACCTATAATGCATTGCTTTTCTGAAAGATTTCACACCTTCACCATCACTGGAAAGATGTGAGCTGTGATGACCCTTCACTTCAGCCAGAGAAAAGCAGGTTAGTGTTGCAGAAATCTCCATTTTAATGTGTACTGAAGAATTTATATTCAGACAAAAATTGAGAAGGTCATATCTATGTATGGTAAGAAGAGATTATTTTTTCCACTCCAGAAATAGTCCAGCAGAAAGGAGAGGACAGTGAGTTGCTGTGGGAAGGCAACCACCCCCCCACCTCCAAACCAAAACCCCCAAAATCTAAATGCTCCTCTCTCTAATCTTTCAGAAAACACTATACTTTTTGTAGTCAAGATGGGGATGCAGACAGCTAACAGAAAGTACTGAGGTTGAAATAACACAGAGCAAGAAAATCATTGCCAGTTAATGCTACTGAAGAAGATATCTTCCCTGGCATACTGCTGGGTATCTGTTGGGCATCTACAATGCTGGAACACTAATGTGAAGTGCTTTCTTATGCCTCCTGAACCCTAAAATCCATAAAGCTTGGAGGTTATTTCATTGTCTGTCTCATGTTATTTTTTGGTTCTTCCATGAGGATTTGCTGCCAGATGGAAGAATGGGGCTGAAGGGAATGGGGAGATCGAATTTCTAACTTTGACAGATATCTCATTAAATACAGACAGCTAACAAACTGTCATTTTATTCTGCTATTTAATCAATAATGCATCTACTTACTCTCTCTACAGACCGATATTTTAATTATTTTAGTTCAGATAAAGTAGGTACACTGTACTTTCATTTTTCTAGTCTGATCAGCAAAATAACAAAACATCAAGCCGGCTTTGTCTGCCTTTTCCCAGTTTGAAATTCAGGCTGTTTCGATTACTCTTGAATCCGCAACAGTGGGTCTGGGTACTAAGCGGGAAGCTGCCAGTTTGGTTTCCTCTGTTGGCCTGGGTGTATTTCTAGAAGGGATTGCCACTAATTTTAGAGGCAATTCTCTGAATAAACCAACCCTATAATATAAATAAATATGGAAAGAATACGAACTCCAGCCTTCACATTTCTTCTGGTTCTTGGTAGCTGTGGAGCCTCCTTACTCATGTTGATAGTTTCTTAAGGCACTCAAGGAATTACTGTATGTAAAATGTGTTTGTGTGGCATGTATAGCAACATTCACTAAACTTTGTATTCAGTTAATGGGAGGCAGTGTGGTTTGGGTTTTTTTTTTCAGAAACAGGAAATCAAGCTCAAGTGTGACTGATTCCAAACACTGACCAATTTTGTCCTGACTCAAATTTTGCCTTGACCTTTCCTGACTAATGCAAAATGAGGTTGGCTACGAGGAGAGGTTTTTTTCAGTGTTTATACTGTAAAAGTCATGCTGACTCAAACAGAACCAGGGTTGTGCTCTTCCAGTGAGCCACATAATAGATCCTTTGAGAGGAGCAGTGGAGGTAGTGTAGAAGGTCATTGACTCTTAGTCTCTGTAACATGCCAAAAGGATGCAGACGAATGGTGGTGTGAATTCATACAAGTCAAAAACACCTGATCACAAGACACAAGAGGGCAGCTCAAAAACAGGAAGAAGGAGCAAGGTTCTGGGACTTCCTGCAGAAAGCCATAGGTATACAGACAAACAAACACACACTCCACCTACCACAGTTTTCTTTTTCTTCTTTTTTTTTTTTTTTTAAGAAAGGCTTTATTTATAGAATTTTGCAATCAAATTTGATCCATTTGGGGCTAAAATAGATTTATGGACTCTATTTTGTCTGTCCTTTTGGCTGGCCCTCTCTGCATTTTTGAATCCCTTCTCCAAAATGCATAGTGTCATCGTAATCCATAATTCTTATGAAAACTGTTGGAGATTCTGGGCCACCTCATCTGGGTGAATGATTTCGTTGTCACACTTATGATAGTGTCTAAGATCAAGAGAACAATAAGTGCTTTCAGCCTTGTCCTAGCTGGGGCTGTCAGGCTCTGTCTCTGTGCAGTCAATGGAGGGAAGGAGACATGATACCAAAGTTAGGCACCTACTGTAGGTGGTCTGCTTGCCTATAGGTCACAACTACCTTTTCCACTGTGACTGAGCTCTGGCTGCCCCAGGCAGCAGGGTATGTACTTACTCATCTCTCACTTCACTTTTGACACTGCAGTAGGCAGTCAGCCATCGAAGTGAAATTTATTTCAACAAACGTTAGTCATCTAAAAATTGGGAGATCAGTGTAAGCAGGTCATCCAGGCTCCTCCTCTGCTCCAGGCTCCCCCTCTGCTCCAACCACCTTGATTAATAACAGGCCCCTTAGGTCTTGGGGGTGAATCGGCCCACTCCCTCTGTCTCCCCATGGAGAGCACAGGGAGCTGAGATAGCAAGTTTTCACAAGATGTCTCAAATCCTGAGAGCTTGCTAGGCAAAGTGGAGGTGGCTCTATTCCACTTGGCCCTTCTCTGTTGTCCCCCAGTTTCTGTGTGGGTGCTGTTACCTTTGCCTTCAAACTCCATGCTTTTGGGGAGAGCTGATGCTATGAGAGAGGACGTCTTCAAAAAGGCGGTGCTTCTGTAACAGATGTAAGGCCAGTAGGACTATTGACGTGAATTAGGTTACATGTATCGCACAGCAGGTATGTGATTTGTTAGTGTTAATCTGCATCTGTTTCTTTTTATTGTTGCTTGGGGGCATATTTGTACAAAGAATGGTCATTTCAGCAAAGCCTACACGCTTCCTAAATGCAGATCTGAAGTCCTGCCAAGCATCTGTGGATGGGAGGAAGTCAGTATCATGAAGAGCATGTCCCTTCCTCTCATTGTCATTTGTATTAAATTAGTGATATTACTGTAGTGCCTAGAGGCTGCAAATTAGGTTTAGGGTCTCATTCTGCTGGGTCCTGTGCAGGCAAATCAGATGACACTGTCTCTGCCTTAGGGAGCCTATAATTTTGCAAACCTGCCACCCAAATGTACTTGTAAGACCATTTGATTTGGAAGGAAAGCATGGGGTGAAGGAATGTCAAGGCAGATTTGGTTTGCTATTTGTAGCATGACGAGGAGCAAGTGACCACGTTGCACTTGTCAGAGCCAATGAGAACGAGCAAAAGGTCTAGGCAAACTGCCGGCTGCTTACCTGTAGCACTGTCTGTACCCAGGAAAGGGCAAACCTTCACACTGTCAGGCTGGGAGCACCTGCAAGTCCAGAAGTAAGTTGCTGTACCCTCCACAGGGTGAAAGTACCCTCCCACAAGCAGGTCTTCCGCCATAGCCTGCATGCCCCGTGCTGGAACCTGCTCTCTGAGCAAACAGAAAGGGACACGCTCTTACTTACACCAGTGTGATAAAGACCAGCCAGTGTGAAACAGTGTTTTAATTCAGTAGCAATACTCTGTTACATTTGCTACCACCAGTTTCTTTTTAAAGCAAATGTCCCAGCAGGACTCAAAAGAAGATTAAAAAAAGTGTTGCACTTTTTAATATTGGAAACACACTCTTCAGTGATAATTCTCTCATCTTCCATTTATTGCAAGCATTTCCATTTGTAGGAATGCAGTATTTTCTTCTTTTCCCCCCCTCTGTATACACTGTAGTGTAATGAACCATGTCTGTTATGTGATGCATTGTTTATCACAGACCACAAATCAGTCAATAAGCTAAAACAACATATTATGCCTTACTTTAAATACGAGATCTGAAGCCTACATTTGAGAAGGTGCATGGCATATCATTTCCCTAACTGTCAGAAACCTGTTTCTCCTCATAGTCATTTCTGATAATGTTTTGGAAGCCCAAAGAAAGTTGTTCCTTTCCTAAGACGTCTTCACCCTCTCCCCCTTTTTGTGTGTGGGTACTTTGTTTTGGTTTTCCCTTGCTGGACTAGGACTGTTACGGATTCTGACTTTGACACTAACCTAGAAAAGTATTCACTCCAAGCTGTGCCTGGAAATAAAACACTTCTATATTGCAAAGATAATGTGGATTTTGCAAACAAATGTAGACAAGAAAGGACAGATGACATTTTAGGCCTACCACTTTGACAGCATCCCTTTGATGACCCAAGCCTTTCTAGCTGCAAATGGATTTCCATCCCAGCTCTGTGAGGAGCAGAGCTAGGAGGCTGAGCAGCACAGAGTGAGTGCCAGGCTGGCACAAATATTAGATGTTGCCTTTTACCCGCTCTGTGAACCTGCAATGATCCCTGTGAAATGGAAACCAAAGATTTCAGCCCTCCTGGTGTAAGCAGTGAGCTTGAACTCTCTCTGAACTCAGTGTGTGTTGAAGTCTGGAATAGTTCAAAAGGAAAGAATGAAGGAATTGATAAAGATGACAACTGTATAGCTTCATGTTGTGGGTAATGGTGCCTGCATTGCCGTGCTGGCACAGCCAGATCTGAATGCTGTTGCAGCATGAAAGGGAAACATTACATATATGGTTTGGGTTTTTCCTGAGGCTCCTCTGGTTAAAGCTGTTGCTACTTTGTTAGTGCTACAGGCTAGGTGGCAGGACGTATCATAAAATCAAACAAAACACTGTCAGTAAATAAGGGTAGCAAGGACCCTGATTCCTGAAGTTCTGGTATTTTTTTTTTCCTATCAGGTACTGGCAAGAGCTGTGGAAAGAAGGAGCCTGAGAGATGCCTGTGTTTGCTCCCACTGGAAACAAATGGCTCTTCTGATAATGTTATCTCTGGTGACTGACCTTAAACTGCCAAGTTCACTCCATTTAACGTATCTGCTGGGTTAACAAGTGGTTTGAGCACGATCCCAGGATGTGCCAGGTGCCTGGGACAGTCTCTTGACGTCAGGGGGCGGGGGCTCTGTGTCCCGAATGTGTGTGGGAAGAACAACTGCAGTGTTTATCCAGAACATGCCCATTGGCAGCACCACTGGGAAACTGCTGCCGAGTCTCTCCGAGGTAGAGAAAAACCCAGGTACATTGAACTCCAGTAAGGAAATTGCCCTTTCAAAGATCCCTTTCTCAAATTAGACTTTAACTTTTCTCTCACCTTGTCCCAGCCTCATTAAAGTATATTCTTTGGTGGCAAATAGTGGTGCAGAGCTGGAACCTGATGGTGACTCCCGCTCCCTTTCTGCTGTGAAGCTTTTTAATACATTACAGTAAAGTTTCTCAGGAAAAAAAGGCAAAGACACGAATGTGTATGTTTTGACAAGGCAAATCAGGGCAGGATAAACATTTTTTAACTGCTATTTTTTTTTGGCATGTGCATAAATATTTATAATTGAAACCTGCATCTATGAGCTGTTCACATGGTCAAATAATTAATGATAAATGCAATATAGCAGCATATATAAGAACTTTTTCCATGAAGGATTTTGTGCCTTCCATTCTCATCTCAACTTAGCTTGCATTGAATGTTCCTCACTCCTGCAAAGGAAGCTGACAATCTCTCTGGATCAGGAGTGTTCTGTTCATTTTAGGGGGTACATGTGTTCTGCTAGCCCATCCACTGTCTCAAAATTCATAGACAATAACCAGTCAGAAAGAAGCATTCATTATTAAGTAAAGGGTAATACAGTGACATGAATGCAGACATTTAAAATTAATCATGTAACTTTATTTCATTAAATGAAAGACTTTGCACAACAATTCTCTTTACACCAGAATTCCTGTTTGCCATTACTTTTACTTTTTTGCCTTCTCATCGGTGAAAGTTTCATTCAGAATCGTAACTTTCTGATAGGGAGATTTGCAACTGTGTCTGCACTGGCTTCTATTTTGGATGCTAACTTGTACAGGATAAAGGATACTAAAGAAAACTACTTCTGCGTTTTTTCATTTCTGTGGCAGATTGAAATCCTGGCATGAACTTTGGGGGTGTAATGATGCCTTAGGTCTAGATTCGCTTTACCTACTGTTAGCCATATAAAAGCCAGGCATTTGGGCTCAGCTAGTCTTCTGTGGTCTATGTAGGGAGGGCAGCCCCAGTGGGCAACTCATCCAGCCTCTCTTGGAAAGCTAGGTTGGGAAGGGGTTAGACAGCCTCCTTTTTGATGACTGATGTTCCATGAGACAAACCCGATCCTAGTTTAGGAGCAGCAGGAGTGCAAGGGCTATGGCCATGCCCTGCACTGCCTGTCAGCTTGGAAGGTGCTAGAGGGAGGGGGTCTGAGTCCAACCTGACTGCAACAGCATAACCTCTGTTCAAGGGAATCTCCAACTTTCCTCTTGGCACAGTTTTATGACATCTCTGTGTTGCCAAACCAAACAAATTAAAGGCCAGGGTCTGTACATGAAAAATGTAACTGTACAAGTGTAACAAAAATAAGAAACAAGCTCATGATCAGAACTAAAGACAAGGTTGAAAAGATTACTGTCATAGTGCAATAGGCATGTTATGTGTACATTTTTGTTATGCATCTTGGAGGTTTTATCAAATGCTGATACATCATATTGTTAGAGCTGATCTCAGATTTGATGTAGGTCAAATGAACATTGCACATTCAGTAAAACTTCATTGGCCTGATCCACCTCCCAGTGAAAAACCAGTCCTTATTGACTTCTGTGGAAGCAGAATCCAGTCCTCCCCAATCTTTGAAAAAAAGAGTTATAAACAGATTGGCTTCTCCAGTTACTCCTGTAATTACGGCCAATAAACCCAATGAACACAGGAAAGTCAACAGAGGTTTCACAATTGACTGTAATGGTGAGTGGCTGGGATTCTTGCTCTAGCCTTCTCCAATGCACGGTAACCACTGCCATGGGAAACCACTTTGTTTTACTGAATTCCAACCCGCTGCTGGTAAACAGTAGTTTGAAATGCCACCAAGAATGGCAATACTTGGCAGTGGCAGAGCTTTAGTGAGATGAAGGGGAGTGGTTAAATATTTGATTGACTGAAAACATGATAGCATCTTTCTAGTGTAATCTTCTTCTCAGAAATGTATCAAGCTGATTGGTGTTGACAAATGACCAGTTCACAAAGCATCTCACCCCACCACCTTCTGCCACTTTCTGTGATGAATAATGCAACCCAAAAATGGTGGGTAGAGAAAGGGGGAGGGAGGAGTGAGTGTGAGGAGAACAGTCTCTGAATTAGTCTCTGCTTTTAAAGGGCATTTCTGAGAACTTTTGGTTTGGGAATTTTTCATTTCGCTGACTTAATTTCCCTCCACCTGGACCAAAAAAACCCCAAAACCCCAAAAAAGGGATTGTAAGGATCTCTGGGAGGGTGAATAGCGGGACGGCTCTTAATGGGCTCCACAGCATTTGCCCCTGTTTCCCCCAGTTGGAGAGCCCAACAGCTGTCTTCATAAATACTGTCAGTCAGGATTTGAATAGTTTTACATAATCTGGACTGGAGTGGGGAATCCAGGCTTTTTGCTGGTCAAGTGGCAGGTGGGGAATTTAAGTTTTTATAATAGGGCCACAATTGCTGCTCCCACAGGGATTTTCTTTTACTGTCTATTGATTTATAATAAGGTCCAAAGTAAAGACCCCAGGATTAAAGTGGGAGTGGGAGGTGATATATACTGAAGGTCAGAGGGGTGAAGATGTAGAGGAAATCTGGGTCTATCCCACTGCTGACGCGCCGGCCCAGACGGGTGGCCCATGTGCCCTGTTTGTGACCCTTGTGCTAAGGAGGAAAAGTGTTTATACTGCTGGGTCATGACTTGATGTGAGAAAAGGAGAAGCTGCTATTTTAGTTATGGGATATTGTTTTTAATTCTCTTTTGCTTTTGATTTTTAAATAAAGAAATACTTGCCTAGCTCCTCATGGTTTCTCAGCTCTGACCATAGTCCATGCCTTTGCCATGACTGTGTCACCTGAGAACTAATTTTTCCAAGACAGCCCAGATGCTTTCTGCTGGTGTGAACTTCTGGGGCTCCCCTGAGATCCCACAGACCTACACTCATTTACCCCAGCCGAGGGCCTGGCATAAACCTGATGGCAATGTTTGAGATAAATCACAATTTAGGAGATGTAGATCTAAGAGAACATCAAAGGAAGCATGGAGTACGTTGTTTTATAATTATACAGGGGCAGTGTAGTGCAGGTTTTTCTGAATAATAGCTCACTGGTAGATATGAAAAGTATGCCAGCCTGAAGCAAATACAGTAAACTAAATAGAACTGAGATTAAAGTGAAAAATACACATTCTCTTGCCTATGCTTAGCTGACCATCCCTGCTGTTTGCATTTGCTGTGACATCAACCTTCAGGTGGGGGCATGTTTACACATTAAAGCTAATGAAGCTTGATTGCAGTGGACCTGCCCTTCAGCCTCCCTCTTCCTCGGTAGAGCACTGGTTCCAGCCAGAATGCGCCTGGGCTCTGCCTGCTCCACCGCCCTGACGCCAATGCTGGGGTGATGAACTGCTTTTACACAAAGCAAACTTTCATTCACTCCAAACAGGTGCAAAGTGTCCTTTTGTGTGAACAGCTGGGAAAGCAGTAACCCTTCCCCTGCCTGCATCTACTTCGCGTAAGGCTCATGCTGCGGGAGGAATAGTCAGAAGATTTCAAGCAATGTATTCTACGTCTGCCCGCTTGCTGTGGAAAAACTTTGCCTTTGACCTGTATCACTAAACAGCTTTTTTGTCTTTCTTTGTCTTCAGTGTATGCAGACCTACTTCACAAGAAAAAATTATTTTAGATGCCTCGTTACATACAGCTGTAATTTTCTGAAGCTTACCCTTGCCTTGCAAAGGAGCTGCATACATGTTCTGGCATCTGCTGCTGGGATCCAGTCAATAGCTCTGAATATGGGTGGTCTTTCTGTAGCTAATCACACTACTCGTTTGGCTATGTCCTCCATTAGACTCTGGAGTTCAGCAGAGTATATTAGCCATTATTTTCTTGCCTTAATGGTAAGAGATACTGTTGTGGTTTAACCCTAGCCAGCAACTAAGCACCACACAGCCACTCACTCACTCCCCCCTGGTGGGATTGGGGAGAGAATCAGAAGAGTAAAAGAGTGGGTTGAGATAAAGACAGTTTAATAGGTAAAGCAAAAGCCGTGCACGCAAGCAAAGCAAAACAAGGAATTCATTCACTGCTTCCCATCGGCAGGCAGGTGCTCAGCCATCTCCAGGAAAGCAGGGCTCCATCATGCGTAACGGTTACTTGGGAAGGCAGATGCCATCACCCCGAACATCCCCTCCCTTCCTTCTTCTTCCCCCAGCTTTATATGCTGAGCATGATGTCATATGGTATGGAATATCCCTTTGGTCAGTTGGGGTCAGCTGTCCCCGCTGTGTCCCCTCCCAACTTCTTGTGCACCCCCAGCCTACTTGCTGGTGGGGTGGGGTGAGAAGCAGAAAAGGCCTTGACTCTGTGTGAGCGCTGCTCAGCAGTGACTAAAACATCCCTGTGTTATCAACACTGTTTTCAGCACAAATCCAAAACGTAGCCTCATACTAAGTACTATGAAGAAAATTAACTCTATCCCAGCCAGTAACAAAATCCTCACTCTTGTCAAGCATGTAACTACGTACTTAAGACTAAGTATAGTAGTAGTTCCACTGAATTCAAATAAAGTTGTAGGCTGGCCTTCATCAAAGGAACCAAAGGAGAAAGGCACCCAAGATCACATGCATCTCAGTGGGGAGCATAATTTAGTAATAGCAATATAGTTAAAACTCAAGGCAGACCCTTGTGTTTCTTCGATAACAAACATTTTCTTACATTAGATTCAATGCAAGAGCATTTCATTATATCAGATTCTTTGCATTTAAGAAAATTGCAGACAATATATTTTTATTTCCATAAATAGGAAATGAGGAAAAATAATGTCAAGGTAATGCTAAGCACATCAAAAACTAATGCAAAATGAGCTACTCTAGTGGGACAAGTTAAGGAATTTAGTAGCAGAGCAGTCAGTAAACTACTGGTTTAGAAAGAGCATAGTATTTTGTGGGTAACTATCTATAACAATTTTGCTTGATATTTTTAAAAT
>NW_008824473.1:3944164-3951080 GCF_000699105.1 Pygoscelis adeliae
ATCTAAAGGATCCTCTAAGTTAGCTGAAATGACTTATTGAAAGCCAACATAAGTGCCAAGCAATTGGTTATATGACAGAATTTTAAAATTAATAGAGTCTGGTAGGCCAAGAGAATTATTGACTACTCTCACTGCTGCAGCATTTTTTCTTACAAAATACTCTGCCTAGTACATAACAGGAAGACAGATACATGTGTCAGCATAATATCTCACATCAGACTGGGAAATCGCTGACATCAAAAAGATGGTTATTATAACTTGGTGTATTTCTGAGAGTGTATCAGAGTCAGATGTAAACAATGATGGCAATTTGGGAGACTATTTTCAATATTGATCAATTTTGATCGTACTTGGACAGCATGAGGAGCCTTGAAATCTTTACTACGTAAGGAGTGTGTCTCATGAATGCCCATTGTTTTTATTAGGTCAGGGTTGTCTCAGACAAAGTCCTTCTGAGAAGATGGGGAATTTTACATGAGTTCAGATGAACTAATTACTGCGTGCTCTGTCTTGGTGCTCTGTTGTAACATACTTTCCGTACTTCACACCATCTAGCATGGATTAAATCCTGTCTTTAGGTTAGATTAGCATTTCCTTCATCTTTTCCTCTCCCTTCCCACTCAGCAGCAACCACTGCCCTTCATGCTTTCTAACAGGCTGGTAGTAGGAAGAATTTGGTGGTTTGTGCTGGGGTGTCACAGGTACAGGAGGAGGCATGCAGCTGTGTTTGCTGCATGCACAAGTTGTTCTTTGCTCCCTGGAATGAAGAAGTAGGCTGGATGGAAGTGCCCCATGGACCATGGTCCAGGCTCTTAGCTGCAAGCTGGACCACACCAACTTCCAGATGGGCATGTGGGAAGGTAGGACTGAAGCCTTTTGTCTCCCAGGCCAGCACCACGAAACCAGAGAGACCTTCAGTGAGATTAAAAGACAGTAAATCAAAAGGATATGCTTTTTCTGAAATATTAAATAAATACTGGCTGGCAGAAGGTGTCATAGAGGAGTTTAGCAAAAATTAAGAAAAAAAATATATTAGCAGCAAGAATTTCCAGAATGATTACAATTATCAGAAAAAAAAGAGAGAGAATATTACATCTCATGCTGTATGGGTCAGTCAGCCTCTGACTAGTGGAAATGAGGATGATATTGGGGATGTGCACTTCTGAACCTGCCTTGGTTCTGTCCCCCTCTGTGTGGCCTGTCTGCTGCTTGCCACCACTAATGCTACAGTAGTGTTCATGCTGGAGAGTCTGTCCATGAAGCTAATCTAGCCTGGACCTTCTTATTTGTCTCAAAGTATTCTTATAACATAATTTGATATGTATGACAGATCACTGGTGCTCCTTTCCCTGATGTTATTGTTCCAGCCAAGGTCTGGGCAAAGCTCTGATTGAATTCAGTGGGGACAAGTATCCAGTCCCAACCAGGCAAGCTGCAGTCCTAGAAGGAACTGAACTTGGGTTGGACATAGTATTAGTGCATACATGAGCTTTCTCTGCAATGCTAGCACCAAAAAAGTGTAAGAAGGAAACTATCAATCAGAGGTCAGGGAATGCTACCTTGAGAACATCCCTCTGTCAGTGGAAAATGTTGCGCTCATTCAAATAAATGCAGTATGTCACTTAAGACATAGCAGGTACTCAGCTATCAAAATAACCTTGCTGTGGGTGTGTAAGCACCATCCCAGAAGGGGTGCTTTGGCCACAAGACAGCAAGTGGGGAAGGAGAGACCTACAGGGAAATGATCCTCTGTTAGTATAAACAAAAGCCTTTGCTTTATCTGTCTCCTGGTGCTTTTCAGGAACAGCTACTGCAAAAAGCACAAATTTCTCTATTTCAATTGGCCCCCAAATGTCATCTGTGCTTGGAGAGGCTGCAGGATGAGCGCTTCATCTCACATGCCATACATCCAAAAAAGTACTCTGGGCACTAGAAGCAAGGAAGGAAAGATTAAGCTTCCTATGGCTCCCTGCTGTCTGTCTTGGAAATGTAAAAGGCCCAAACTCCCTGCTGTTAGGTCTCTAGCAATAAGGTGTTAAACAAAGAGGCAGTACATCCAAAAAATGAAGAAAATATTGTATTAGGAGGAATACTGTAAAGGCGACCTCGAAGTCTAGCTTTTTTGGCAGAAGACCAACCCCCACATTAGTTCTGCAAGAACTTTAGTGTGCCTTAGTGAGACAACTGGCCAGCTTAGAGAACTGTAACCCCATTGTCCCTCCAGAGGCTGTAAACCCCCCACCTCTTGCAGAGGAGCAAGGTGGAACCAAGCGCAGCTTGGTGGAGTGCAGCTCTCCCGAGAGCTGTATGTGTGCACTCAGATCCAGGGAACTGCTGACTGACCCTGAAAGTTTTTCACATGGAAACAAAATCCGTTTTTCATTTGGAATCCCACTTTCAAAGAGGCAGATCATGTCTGAAATTTCAGCCATTTCAATGCGTATGAGGAAAACAGGGAAACCTCAGGGACCTGCAAAGAATTCTACAAAATGTGCTCTTGAGAATGTATTTAATAGTCATTAATCTATTATTATCTAGGAATAGAAGACTGTATTACTTGTGAAATATCAGTGCTGTTTTTGTTTTTCACAGCTATCAAAAATTTGTATTGCATCATCCTTGGATGAAAATTTATCTGATAAAATGAACCCTAAGGAAACTATATGAAAGAGAAAATGAAGAACTTAAGTAGTGGGAGACAAATCATATGAGGTAACACAATTCCTGTGAACTTCTCATCGTATCTTTTCTCTTTAGCCTCAACAGGACACTGAAATCCCTTTACAAGAAACCCCAACCAATGAAAGTGTTGGATGAAACGATGTGGAAGGCAGGCACAGATTTCAATGTCATGTTTCAGCTTATGATCTACATGCACAGTGTTAGGAAAAATACAATCTGTTTAGTGTAATATATAATTTGCATAAAAATTTTACCCCACTCTGCATGAAACTTGGTCGCTACTGTTTGAAAGCAGTGTGATCTGAGTGCCTCCGAGTGCCTTTGTGTGAAGAACAACACAACACAAAGTCTGTCCGTTCCTGTGTTGATCTTCACTGAAGTCAAAGGGAAGACACAAGTAAAAAAAAGTAGGAAATGAGATTTTAAAGTTAATAAACACAGTAACTAAAGGAGCTGGTGCAGAACTCACACCTGTAACCAACCGTAGCTATTTTCTGTTTGACTTCTTTTTGAGTTATTTTGGATTCTGTTACTACTCTTCGGATGTCTGACCAGGCCATTTTAAGCATTGAAAGAGAATCACTCAAAAAGGAAATATGAAGCTAATTGTTTAATGATCTGCAGTAGGGTGGTAATGATAAGTTATCACAGCTACCTTGCAGAAGAGCTGTGAGGCTTGTGCTAGACAAGACTACTGGAGATGAGCATGTTTCTGAAGTTTTCAGAACTCTTTCTGGTTTGCTTTTAAGTTGAGAAACAACAAATTTTGTCTGGTTTAATCTTAAAAAATGTATAATTATGTATTTCTCTCTCAGTCACCTCCCTTGGTTCCAGCAGGGAGGAAGGACAATGGGCTGTATTCATAGGTGAACTTAGTGGGATTAGGGAATACAACTTTGCCGTTACGACTGCCTGCCATGGCGCGTGCTCCCAGTCACACAATTGGGGAACAGCTTTTCCTCTGCTGCCCTGACCCAGTCTTCACTGTAGATGCAAGTTAGCTTTGTGCCAGGGAGAAAGGAAAGGTGTAATATCACTCAGCAGTGTCATCTGAGCTTCTTGCTGGTGAAGCCTAAAGCCAACATTATATTTGTCAATTAAGTGTCACTTGTCATATATTGAGGGCTTTTCTTCCCACAAAACTGAAATAGAATATAGGGGTAACCCTAACTCAAGTCTTGCCAGCATGCAGAAGGCAGGTGTCTATTGAGATTAGCTGGCATACTGAGATGGCACAGCAATATTATGACCTAAAAAAATCCCCATCCCTAAAATATCATTACAAAGAGAAAACCATATAGATGTAATGTTTTCTGTCAGAAGCATCTTTTTACTAGCAGAGCCTCTAACACAGAAGGAGGTAGTTTGATTAGATGAGCAGAGCAGCTGATTTTGCCCTTAGAAGCTGTATCGCTGCTGTGGCTTTATAGAGATACATCTAAAGATAAAGCTAAACTGGCATCACCTCCACAGTGCAGACCTGCTAACCAAGAATGCTCCATTTTGAAATGAAAAATGAAGATGCCTACATGTGGAAAACTAAAAATGTATCAAATCAGCTGGCTTAGCAAGCTCATAGTGAAAGTGAGAGTGGAAAGCTAAGCACTGCAGCTCTTGGCTTGGCTATAAAAGCAAAGTCAATAAGACAGCCAGGAGGTTAGAAGCCCTGGCGTCATGTAGGAACCAAGACCAACGAGCATGAGAGGCAGACCTCTGAGCCTTGGCATGAGTCAGGGTTTTCAAGGTTGCCAGGGTCCCTGCACCAGCAGGGGAAGCCAAGCCTTCAGGAAGGATTGAGATCCCAGGGCTTTGTTGCCATTGGAAGGGGTACAGAAGTCTGCAAAGCTGCACATGACAGCCTCTGAAGGTCCTGAGGTCCCTGAGGCAGTCCTATCATGAGGCTCACAGGTGCTCAATGGCCTGTCTAGTGTCATCATGACACAACCATTCTTACCCTTGCCAGAAGGCTGTGAAGCCAACAGCCTTGCACAACACCTTTTGATTTTGGAGGATTGGCATTTTCTCATGAAATTATTTCACCATAAAATTTTCAGCCAGCTCTATGATCTTCAGAGGGTACCCTGCCTACCTCAAATGGTATTTCACTGAATATCTGTTATAACTTGCACAAGCAAATGTGGGTAAAAATACACCCCGAAAGCCATGAGGCCAGTTCCATGGGGAAGAAAGTTACAATGGAGAATTTATAAGAGGGCACAAACCTAGCTGTAATAGTTTCTGATACATCAAAGATTTGTGGCCAGGGGGTCGAAGCAGTCCTAAACTCACTGGCTGCAGTCTATCCTAACCTTTTTCTAATGTATTTACAACTTCCCTGTTCACTCACACGCTGTCTGCACGTTGCACTGCTTTGTGTCAGTCACCCGAAAGTCCTGTTCCTTAGGATGTTTCTGTCTGCGGTCTCTGTGCTGTCTATGATTTGAAGCAAGTGAATTGACAGAAATAATAGTTCATCTCTCTAAAAAGTTGCTTACATTGCAGTAGTAATCTGGAAAGCCCCATACTTCCTTCGTTCCTGCAAGTCAATATTCATAGTGATCATGTGGGCTGATTGCTTATGTTGCACCATGTATGAATCATGGATGGGAATTTTCTATCAGATGTATAGGAGTGATGCAAACCAGGAGCTTTTACTCTTCTCTCATACACTAAATTGCAAAATATTAGAAATGCATTCCTTTTACAGGAATTACCACATTAAACTTATTTGTTTTGATTTGAAAATAAAATGAGAAATTAAGGAATTTGTTGGGCATATAGTAGCTGAAGAGAAGGGAAGTAACCTTGCTAAATATTAACTTCTGAAACACTGACCCTTCCAAAGAGGAACTGACTCTTATCTTCTAAATACTGTATTAACAGGAATTACAATAACAGAACTTTGAAAGAAAGACCTGGACAGGTTTTTTTTGTACGAAATATTTATTATGATTACTGGAAAGGTGCTAGAGTGCAAGCAGGCAAGCAACACTTCAAGGACTAGATTATTATTATCATTATGGTAATTATGAAGGACTATGGAGTTAGTAGTACTAAATTTAACTATACTGATTTTAAAATATTTTAATCTTCCCTTTAGTTATATGAGAAAGAATATGTTTAAGAAACATATGCTATTTATGTTGTAATTGCATATTTCCATGTCTTGTCATATTTTGTGTTGAATTTAAATTTGAATTTATTAATTTAAAAAGAAATGTTTGAAAGTCATTAAAGAATTCTTGGAATATTGTTCAGTCTAAATTACTAAATTACACAGGCTCCCAACGTTAGCTCCATTTTAGTATTAATTTATTTGGGAAGATAGATTTGGAAAATAAGTAGTAGGAAATGCCCTTACATGTGTATACATGTGTGCATGTGTGCCTTTATACGTGTAATATACACACTCAAACTGGAACACCTACAAAAAAATAATTCCCAATGGATATTGCTGAAATCCTGTCTTGTGTAACAAACAGCTATTGCATTATAAGTTCAGATAGGGGCTTCTCAGCCCTAGAAGCTCTTGTCCACTGTTCATCTACCTAGCCATCACGTATATATATTTATATATAAAAAGCAACTCTCAATTCTTTTATCTTCAAAGGTCTGCACAAATAAAAGCTCTCACAACCCTTCACTCCTGTGAAGCTGATAAGCACTCTAGCTGAAGTTTATAACAAACCCAGTAGCTAAGGTTGCCTGCACATTTCTGTTCTTTAGGGCTTTTTTAGTTATCTTCAAGGATTGTGAAATTTTGGGGCTGAAATTTACTGGGTTTATGGATTAACTATATGATGTAACAATTCCTCACGATGCTCACAGAACAAACTGCTTTCTCACAAAAATCTGTGTATAACTGAAGGCTGTTAAATTCCAAGGAAGGAAAATAGTTTGTGTGTTACTTTTTGATAGATCTATACGGAAAGGCCTTTAAAAGGACTGTTTTGGCTAAGCATGAAACAAGCCTTTGCAATAGTGAGATATGAGTCTTCCTGGGAAGAACGTTTGTCTGTTTGGGACTTTGATGACTTGGCAAAACACTAGCTGATGCCGTGCAGGGAAGCATCTTGTATTAGCAGAGAATGACAGGAAGATAATCTAGTAAGGCTTTTAGACACTGGATTCTCGTCTCTCCCCTTCCTCCCATACAAATAGAGAGGAAATTAAGAGGAGAAAGGTGATACTGAAAATATGAGAACGTATTCCTCTGTGACACTCCCATTGCTTC
>NW_008824473.1:3951097-3956132 GCF_000699105.1 Pygoscelis adeliae
AGTGAGATTATTGATAAAAAGTTGAGGGTGCTAAAAGAAAAAAAGGAAATAAATTATGATGTTTGAAGAGAGAAATAAATTTCAGTACAAGTATGGAGTAGACTGAGGTACTGAATAAAGGTTCTAGCTGTTTCTTTTTTTAATCAAACCTCTTCATCTCATGCTGACATTATCTGAATTTCTAACATAGCTATAGGAAAATGAATAAATATAATAAATGAAATATAATGAGTAGAAGTCTTGTTCAGGCATGGCTGGGTACACAGCTGAACTGAATTTCACTAGTAATCTTTGATAAATTTCTAGTGTGTTATTTGTTGAGGAGTTCCTTCTTGTGGGATACTTAATCAGATATAGCAGCCTGTCTGTCAGGTGTCACACCAGGGACCGAGATTCTGAAATGATTTGTACTAGTAGAAACATACAATCACAGGATGGTTTGGGTTGTAAGGGACCTTTAAAGATCAACTAGTCCAATCCCCTGCCATGGGCAGGGACATCTTGCACTAGATCAGGTTGCTCAAAGCCCCATCCAACCTGGCCTTGAACACTTCCAATGATGGGTCATCCACAGCTTCTGTGGGTAACCTGTTCCAGTGGCTCACCACCCTTATCATAAAAAAATTTCTTTCTTATGTCCAATCTAAACCTACCCTCTTTCAGTTAAAAACTGTTGCCCCTCACCGTGTCACTACAGGCCCTCGTAAAAAGTCTCTCCACCTTTCTTACAAGCCTTTATATATTGAAAGGCTGCAATAAGGTCTCCCCGGAGCCTTCTCTTCAGCCTGAACCACCCCAACTGTCTCAGCTTTTCCTCACAGGAGAAGCGTTCCATCCCTCTGATCATTTTCATGGCCCTCTTCTGGACCTGCTCTAACAGGTCCATGTCCTTCTTGTACTGGGAACGCCAGAGCTGGATGCATAACTCCAGATGGGGTCTCACCAGCGAAGAGTAGAGAGGCAGAATCACCTCTCTCGACCTGCTGGCCACGCTTCTTTTGATGCAGCCCAGGATATGGTTGGTCTTCTGGGCTGCGAGCGCACACTGCTGGCTCATGTCCAGCTTTTCATCCACCAGTACCCCCAAGTCCTTCTCAGCAGGGCTGCTCTCAATCCCTTCATCCCCCCAGCCTGTATTGATACTGGGGATTGCCCCGACTCAGGTGCAGGACCTTGCACTTGGCCTTGTTGAACTTCATGAGGTTCTCACGGGCCCATTCCTCAGGCCTGTCCAGGTCCCTCTGGATGGCATCCCTTTCCTCCAGCGAATCAACTGCACCACTCAGCTTGGTGTCATCTGCAAACTTGCTGAAGGTGCACTCAATCCCACTGTCTATGTTTTTGAAGGTATTAAATAGTATTGGTCCCAGTATGGACCCTTGAGGGATGAGTAGAAGTTACTACTGAATATAATTATTACGAATAGATTTTTATCACTGAGATACATTCTATTTCATCACTTCATATTGTTTTCCAGTCTCTCTTACTTTCTTTTTAGGGTAACCTGATTCTCGTTTCACCCCAAAAAGTGAGGTTGAGGACTCAGCTGTGGACCTGACAACTCTGATTATGAGGTTGGTAGATAGATACATTTAGCTTGTATCTACCCAGGGAAATAGTAGCATGGCTATATCCCGTGTTACAGTGATGAGACTCATACTGTGCATAGGGAATTGAATGAGGCATTTTTTAATATTTGAATAGACTCGCAAACTTTCTCATGGTGAAATTCAATCAGATGGCAATTTCATACCCTATCTCCCTCTCATGCCACAAATAAGGTTTAAAACAAAAATTTTAAAATGAATCTAACTTTTGCTGATCCACTGCAGTCATGTTCTTAGGCAGTAATTAAAAAGAGCTCTGAGCTGGTGTTTATAACTTGATGAGACTTCAGTAAAACAAATATTGGAAGGAAGAGCTTTGGAGGGAGGGAGAAAGAAATCTGTGTGTTTTTCTCTGTCAGGTAGCTATTAACTGACAACTGCAAATACGATCAAAGGAGAATCTTCCTGCATGTTGAAAGCACCACTTAGTCCACTTTCAGTGACCATATTTTCATATTACCTTATTTATGCTGCATGACAATTTTGTTTTCATGTTGATGGAGACTGACAGGAAATGGTGGAACAGAGAAATAATAATGTCCCTTTTGCTGTTGCTGCTTTTCCTGGAGTAGGCATACATGGACTGGGAGAGAGACCGCATTTGAATCAAACCAGTTCTGATATGGTGCGAGCATGAGTCATACTATTTAATTTAAAATAAATCATTGAGTATGCCATTCTGTTTTGCAGCTTGAACAAAAGTGCTGAAGATCTCTTTTTGCTGCAGTCATACTCTTTTTAAATGGATTTAACCTCCCAATTGCCCACAGGCACTTCAGTGTACCAACATCTCCCCTTGCCCTACACAATCACTTGCGTGCTTTTGAATGGCTGCATAGCTGGCTATGTCAGTAACCTTGGGCAGGAATATCTTTGCTAGGAGAGGCAAATCCTCAAGAATGAACAAATGCCAGCTAATTCCATGTGGCTGAGCTTGATACGGTTATGAAAAAAAATGCTCATTTAAAGAAAACAATCAAAGAGTTCTCATTTATACAAGAGTCACTCTTCTAAGTACCAATCTCTACTAGTATCAGGGAGAAAGAAGTCTGTCCCAGAATATTCAGAAAGATTAACAGCTCTAATTTGTGCTTGGTCTTTGGGGCTTTTTGTTTCTTTCTGGTACTGAGATGCTAAGCAGTCTAGTAACAAAATAATGAAATATCTTTATTGAATAGCTGCACTGTGGTTGGTCTCAGCATAACTTAGCAACTAATGAAGGCCTTTAAAGTTCAGTACAGCCCTCAGTCTGTTACCACAAGAAGAAATTTAAGACACTAGAAAGTGTATTTGCCTGGAGGCGGGACAGTATTGTACTAGCAACTGCTCTCTCTCTCACACACTTTATTCCTTCATTCTTTCTTTCTGTGTTTACCTGTTTCCTCAGCCCAATACACTGGCCCAAGGGTAGTTGCCTGTCTAATAACTTATTCAGCAGTCTTCTAAAAAAAAAGCTACCCATGAATCATTTCACACTCCCCAGGCCCTTTATACAGATAGCATGAAAGTTCAATCATGTATGCAAACTGTTTTCTCTCCTTTAAGGTACTTGGTATATCCCTTTTGAGGATATGTCACAAGACTTGATTGTATATTGCCAGGCAGCACTTACTCTGAAGAGTGGTACACCCATCTGCAGCAGATGCCACGCAGACCTACTGCGATAACATTGACTTATCGCCGGATCATGCTTGGAAGTGCACAGCTTTGCGATAAATGAGTTACGTTTGCCTTGCCAGTGCCCACTGCTTCCAGATAATTTCAGGCCTGTCGGTGATCCTTTTACCACCCTATCTCACAAGTATCCTTTTTTGCTTTATCCAGATATCAACAAAGCAAGCAAATGGTTTTTTTTTCCCCCCCTGTTTCTAAACCTTCTCATTCATTGCTGGTAAAGCTTCTCAGTGATTACAGAAAATGAAGCAAAGCTGCTGTGTACAGATAAAAAAGAAGACTCTCTGAGTCCTTGCTTCCTGATTTCATGGAAAAGCTGAACAAATAATAGTTTTCAGGCTACTGCAAACGTAATAATTCACATATTGCTGCAAGGTGTATTTTCAGTAACTTAAGTAGCACTTGTCTTCTTGATCTTGTTTTTTTCTTTGATTTCCACAAACAGATCCAGGCTTCCTGGAACACAAGCCCCTGCTATTGCAGGCAACCATATCATGTAATCCCTTTCATACAATAATCTTGCTCTTCTCAAAGCCAGGTGGATTGCTTTTCCCCACTGTTCCCATTAGAAGGCTGTTATGGAATTTCAGTCCTCTGATAATTAGGAAACTGCTAATTTCCAGTCCAAATTTACTTGTGACCACCTTTTGCAGTTAGCTCTTATACCTCATTGTGCTTTAATTTAAACAGATCTTCTCTCATGGTAATGCACTCTGGGGTATTGTTATAAAATTATTCTAGCCCATCACTAGTTTTCCTGACACCAAACAATGAAAAAAAAATTATATGAAGTGTAATCATTAAAATAAAATGTATATCTCTCTTCTCTTTGGGATTTTTAGGTTTTTAACGTAAGTGTTGTCTTTATTTAGCACATACCTGAGTAGATTTGTATTCCCATATCTTTAACTGAAACATACTAAAAAGATGGTCAGAGATCAAACTCTTTCTTCGCACTTGAATATGGCTGACATTAAAGAGTATATATTAGATCAAAGTGGTATTTTTCTCCCTTAGGCTCATCTGCTTTTGGTGATCTGTTTTCTACTCTATAATATTTTCATTTTTTCTACTGACTGACATTTGCTTACTGCAGTAGCAAGTCCCTGATAATTGCTTTCTTCCACTGGGCTTGTTTAACACTGCAGAAGGGAAAGGTGGTTTTCATAGGGTGGAATTACTGTCTTCAGTTGTTGGCTTCTATAAACAGCACTGAAGAGGATTTGAAAATCTAGAAAGGGCGGAGGGAGGAAGAGAAAAAAAGAAGCTGCAAGGGCTTATTAGCAAATTTCTAAAAGATGCCTGAAGTCAGGGGCTTGCAGACAGATACAGGCTATGCAACTGCCCTCTGTGATCTTCTGCAACTGGTGCTGAACCCTATGCCTCTCCAACTTGAATAGCATTTTCCTGAGAATTAGCGCAGTTGTAAAGTCCTAAGTAAATGTCAGGTTCTCCTTTTCTGTCTTCTTAGGGATTTCCCCTACTGTTTCAAGTCTGAACTGAGACTTTTTTTTTTTTTAATATGCCCAAGAGATATATTTGAGTAATGAAGATTTTCAAAGCTGGGATTTTCCCTTTCCCACCCTCAATAAAATCATAGCATTTCCAATCTTAAATGATATATCATAGAATCATAGAATGGTTTGGGTTGGAAGAGACCTCTAAAGGTCATCTAGTCCAACCCCCCTGCAAGGAGCAGGGACATCTTCAACTAGATCAGGTTGCTCAGAGCCCCGTCCAACCTCAACTTGAAT
>NW_008824473.1:3957469-3999525 GCF_000699105.1 Pygoscelis adeliae
GTGGATGGATCTCATCGGGTCCCATGGACTTGTGCACCTTCAGGTGCCTTAGATGGTTTCGAACCTAATCTTCTCCCACAGTGGGCAGCTCTTCATTCTCCCAGTCCCCGCCTTTGCCTTTTGTGGCTTTGGTGGTGTTGGGTGGTGAGGCTTGAGCACTTGCCAGTGAAGACCAAGGCAAAAAAGTCATTGAGTACTTCTGCCTCCTCCGTATCCTGGGTAACCAGGTCTCCCATTTCATTCCGGAGAGGGCCCACATTTTCCCTCATCTTCCTTTTATCCCCGACGTACCTATAGAATCTTTTCCTGTTGCCCTTGATGTCCCTGGCCAGATTGAATTCTATCAGGGCTTTAGCTTTCCTAACCTGATCCCTGGCTGTTCGGACAATTTCTCTGTATTCCTCCCAGGCTACCTGTCCTTGCTTCCACCCTCAGTAGGCTTCCTTTTTGTGTCTGAGTTTGTCCAGGATCTCCTTGTTCATCCATGCAGGTCTCCTGGCGTTTTTGCCTGACTTCCTCATATATGAGATATGTCCCATTCAGGGAACTAATACATCCCAACACTATCAAAAACCAAGGTACATGCCTCTGAAATGAAAACTAGTGTCTTATTCTCTCAGAGGCACCCACTCTTCTTCTTAACTAAAGGATATCTTCGGAGGACTCTCGTGCCAGGGTAAGTCCAGTTACAATATGAAAGGCTTCACTGAATTAAGTCATATGTCATTGGTTGGATTAGATTCATTGGAAGAAAGAACCTGAAACTTGTGTTCTTTCCCTGATTTTATTTGACCTCATTAACCTGCAGGAAGAAAAAGTGAAACACTGTGTTGCAGCAGGACCAAAGTTTATCATCGCATGTCCATTCTGAAGTAAGACCTTTGAAAAAAATAAAGTCTTAAAAATCCATCATAAAGCTCAAAGCAAATTAGAACAGTTACAAAATAGGACCAGTCTAACCCAGAGGAGAAATGCATATATGGGCAAACTATGCATCCCAAAGGAGTTATGGAGAAAGTGGGATCATAGCTGTATTCATTCCTCAAACAGGGTTTTGGAAAGGGTACAATGTACCAGACTGAAGAATCTTTGTCATCATTACAGCAGTGGAGCAGGTTTCCACTCTTCCCCCTCCCTGTGTCCGGATGGGGACATCTCTTTTGTCGCATGAGGCCAGGACGTGGTGGGTGGGGTGCCAGATAATTGACAGCATAGCTGTTGCTCAGTGTTGCTGCTTGCTAGTACCCAGCAGGCTCCTACTGGGAAAGTGGCTACAGGAGAAACGTGGACACTAACAGGTCATCCCTTTACATGCAGTAGGACAGACCTTGGCTGGGTTTGGAGTCTTAGGTACTCCAAATACCCTCCTGACATGTCTCCACACAACTTACCTTCACCCACACGCTATAAAAAACTGCCTCTAGCAGAATGTGAAACAATCTTATTGGTGCCCTATGCTGTCCCAAATATCCCAGCAGAACAGAAAAGGGCAAACAGGGAAAGCCAGAGTCGATTGTCTCCATCAGCCCCGCTTGTGCGAGAGCACTGCAAGCTGTGTTCCCAACTCACCACGATTCACATAGTTTTCCTGCCCTCTCTGCAGAAGAGGATTTGGGGAGTGCAGCATGGAGACCAGAGGTACCTGCTCCCATAGGGTCCTTGCGTTAAGTGAAAACAGAGAAAGAGATTTGTTTCTGTAACTGTGGTTATAACTGAGTCAGGATGTAGAAGTTTTATCCACAGTAGTGGTGTGTAACTAAAGCAGCAAATTAATCATAAGGCAGGCATGTGGTCGAGAAAACTAACCTATATCAAGGTCTAATACAGCATATCCTGTCATTTGTGTATGTACTGTTTATGGAGAGTCTTTTACTACCTACTGTGGTAAAAGCTGCAGATCTAAATATCAATGGTGTAGGCCAATGCACCTATGTATCACAGCCTCCTTTCAAGAGACCATCATGCTTACTGGTGAGTTTCATTGCCTAAGGGGGTGCTACATTCATTAATAAAATATGTGGGCTCAAGTTTGGGTGCTTCTTGTAACTATCCTGCAGAGACAGCTTGGCTTGTGTTTCACCAGCCACCCAGTACAATGGCTGAAAAAAAAAAAAGAGAGGAGAGGTGAGTCCGGCCTTACACAGAAGGTAGCAGCTAGATTTTACCAATAACCTTGGAAGAATCTCCGATCTGGCCTGAATTGAAAGTGATACTGTATTTGCAGCCATCGCCAGCTTTGCTGTGATGGCAATGATCAAAGGCTCTCAACATTGCCATTATCAACCGACTGAAAGAAGCAATGTTTGCAGCAGCGCTGGCACATGGTCCTTCTATCTTAACTAAGATCAACTTTAAATTGCTCAGTGAAACAGAAGGTACAAACTGTCACAGGCACGACTTTACGGAGTGATTTCACAGGGCTTGCTAAGGGGTTCTGACTGCATTTTAAAAGAGGGTTTTAACAGGATGCAGGATGTGGCCTTTTTCTTTGACAAGCACATCTAGAGAAAAATTACCCGTAGTTTGTGCACATGTGCATATTTATACACAAACAAGCACCAGTGGAGGAAACCGCACAGTGTTCTCAGTTTTGCAGATCAGCTGTTTGACTTCATTGTGTGCCTATCTGCCCAGTAATCTGAGAGCACATAGCAACATAAGTGTTGCTGGGCCAAAAATAGTCTTGCCTTCAGCAAACTTTTCTCGTACTAACCCTGAGCAAAAGCATGTGTAGGAAATGGCGTCTGTCAGATAACAGCTGCTAATTATCAGAAAATGGGTGAATGCCTGATTGGCTTTCATTAGTGTTATATGCACTTTAGAAGTCAATTGCTTATATGCGTATAGTCTTTTTACAGTGTATGGTCTCCATTATAGGTTATTTAAAAATTTCAGTAATGCTTAAGGTGGTTAACAGAGCTATTTATGATAGGAACTATCTTACAGTGAAAACCAATCTAACTGTCATTTTCCATTATCACATTCTTTGCTGGGATTTCTGCCTATAGAATTTCAAGAAAATGAAACAGCAAGAAAAAAATCTGTTTCTGAGATTATGTCGAGAGCAACATGCTTCTGGCCTGTAATCTGTATGGAGCTGCTTTGAATAAAATGCACTGTGCAGTTGGCAGTGTTTCTATGCACACATATATAATACATATACACACATATATATGCATGTGTGTCACCTGGGGGAGGGCAATGAGACAAGCAGCAAAACTTCCACAGAATTCAATGGAGTCTGAAGTCCTGACTACCAGGACTACTACAGCTTCACTTGCTACTATATCCAAGTGTAAAGTATACAGCAAGTACCTACTGTGTATGTATAATGGAGTGTTTTTTAAATTTATCTTAAAGATAATGCAAATTAGCATATACAAGAAGATGAATCACATGTAACTTCTTATAAACTTACACAGTTCAGTATAAGTGATCCACAAGATATGAAGCTGAAACACTCTTCTCTTAGTTCCCTGAAATTCATTTAACCTTAAGAAATACACAGAGAAATTTTTTACAGGACTTCAGTGAAATTCACCACACAAACAAGGAAATCCCCTAGCAGAAGAAAGCTTTTGAAAGGGATAGGACAAGATTGCAAAGTCCTTCAAAATGTGGAAATGAGAATGGAAATATCGGGAAAGGCTTGAGAGCTCAGTATACATGGCATTTAAAATCCCACCAGTAGTATTCTCTAGGACTATTGGAAACAAGGCAGAAGCAGCTTTATTTACCCTCGTATAAAGTTTCTTCTCATTCTACCTGTAACACATGGGAATAAATCTACAAATATGTATGTAAGTGAGCAGTCTGAATTCCAATTCAAGCAAATTTTCACACCTTAAGCGGTTGACACAACTGGGACACAGCCTGGGATTAGTGAATAGAGGTGGGACAGCATGTAGATTCAGAGTTATCCACTTCTTCGAAACAAACTGTGCTTACAGAAAACTAAGAGGTGGGGTTTTTTTTACCTTTTTTAAAATTTATTTTTCTTAGTTTGAATACAGATTTTAAAACAAAAAAAATGGTGTTATGTTTGGATATATTTACAATGGCTTTGAAATCTCATTGGGAAGGTTTCATTTTGCAAGACGCCACTTTGATGGATATTTCAAGAAGGGTGCAAGCACCTCGGTGGAAGAAGGAAGGGATTACTGAAGCAAACAGAGCCTTTCAAGGGAGCACCTATATGATGCCAGAGATGGGGAGCAGATGCAGAATGTAGTCAGAATGAAAAAGAAGTTCAGAAAGTGAAAAAAGAGGTATCTTCCAGGAAATAATGTGCTGTATGAATCAGAAACAGTGGGAGTCAATAATAGAGGGAGTGCTACAATAACAGACAGCAAGGGGACGCCATTGCATACAATGGCAAATACCAAATGATAGATTTTTAAAAGAGCACTGCATGTTCCCATCTGCTATAGCCCTACTGAATTTCTAAGATACTCTGGTATATATCTTATTAACTATTTCAGTTATTTCAGTAAACATACACCATGGCAATCTGAGCATTTAATCTGGGAACAGCAGAATAAACTTGCAGTTTACAGTATTCTGCAGGAAGGTAACAAAATGTAGCTCATCTGCCTGGTGCCTCAGTCCAGTCTTTTCTACGTGTCTGTCTGCATGTCAGCCATCGGTAAACACCTAGAGAGTTTTCAAATTTAGCACCATTACTTGTGTATCATTCACCAGTCCCTATTTTCTTCTTTCTGTACACCTACCTACAAGCAGGTGTTGGGTTTTTTTTTTCCCGACTTCAGAAATCTTTTGTAGTTAGGGAGAAAACTATTGGTCTCAGAGTACCCAAATTGTTTCCCGTGGATGGGTTAGCACACTGATTCTTAATTTTTTTGTGCATTCTACAACAATAATTTGAGAATGAAAATTTCAAATTCTAGCTCAATGCTATGTTTATTAAACATAGATATTCAATTTTCAATTTATTCCACTTCCAAAGATATATTTACCTAGTTTGTGTGTTTAATGGACAGGTTTACGTCCTGACATTTCCTGGCTCCTGGTTTTCTGTTGTATAACAACTACACACTTTGACTTGCACTTTAAGTGGTATTCCAGGTTATAGACTTCAGTTTTGCATTGGTATTGCAACTCTTTAAAAACCCCTTTGTTTCACAGAACATTAAATGAGCACATCTGTCATCCTCATCTATTCACAAATATTTGAAAGCAAAACAACATTTCTGGTATTAATCTAATTAGCTTATCATATTTGTTACAGCTGGCAGTTCTCTAAAATGAGAGATTATAGATTATTTTACTCTTAGTGGTTAATCGTGTAGAAAAACGATGATTTTTGATCTGTTTTGAAGCTGTGCATCCTGCTTACAATTTTTCCTATTCCTGGTATGATAAAGTAAAACTTCAGAAAAGAACATCTGCTAAGTCAGCAGAAGATTCTGGCTGAGCAACTAAAGCCACTGCTGAAGAAGGAGGCTGAATGGACATGTGGAGGGCCTGCACTTCTGGGGGACTGACTGATTCAGGGAGCTGGAAAAGGGGTATGAAAATATTCATTTGTAGATCATGAGGAGTATAACAGCTGAAAATCTGTCAGGTGAAGTAAGTCTGCAATAATGTATTGCTGCATAGTATTTTGGCCTGCTTTTGGTCAACCTTGTAGAAACCATATTGCACAAAGGAAAGTGTGTGTCAGTGACAAAATTGCTTTTTACCTGGAGATGTTTTAAATATATTTCAGGTCCAAGATCATAACTGCACTCGAGCAACATCTCTGCACAGACCTGGTACTGTGAAGACAGTCTTGAGGTATGTAAGTGTAATGTCATAGAGTAAATCCTAGGAAAGAGAAGAACTTCTCCTATGGGTAATTTTTTAGAAAGGGGAGGAAAGGAGACCATAAAGTCCCAGAGAAAGAGGGCTGGTGAGCTGCTTATTTACAAAGAGAAAATTGAATGTAAAATATTGAAGAACTGATGAATCTCTCCCTCTATTTCTGTAAACAGGGAGAAGGAGAAGCCAACAGCTTGAAAATTTGATGTCTACAACCATTTAATCAAATACATGGCACTTTTCTTTTGATGTAGAACTTGGCAAAAATTATCTCAAGTGTCTTACATTTCTTCATGAATAAGCTTGCTCTCTCACACTCTCTTCTTAAAATGCTTTCTCGTTAATTTCATTGTGGTATTTGAAGTGCAGTGATTTTCTCAGGCGTGTCTCCTGAATGTAGGTCAGCCATTTAGTGAACAGAAGTCAATACCATGTGGCTAAGGAACAATCATATGGCTCCATTTAGAGGTAAGCGGTGACTCTTTTTGGACAAAGAATTTGATTTACTATTACAAATAGGGAACATTGTGATGAGTCCAGTGAGACTTACTAGCGATGTGTACAGTCATTCATCCAGCGTTAGTATTCACAGCTGCATGCACTGTACTTGATGGGTTCCTCTTTACACATAGTGCCTGTCTCTTGACACTCAGAATCACAGTTTTTTGGGGAAAATTTGCTTTCTGACAGAATACAAACTTGAAAAAGTTCATTTTTCTTCCAAAGCCACTCTCAGCTATACAAGTCTAGCCTTCTTCATGATTATTTTATATTCAGTAACACTGTTCATACCTTGGCATCCTACCAAATACATTTTGGGACTACTATAATGGTATGAGGATGTTTCCAAAATACTCTTCCAGTTTCCAAAAAAAAATGTATTCCTCTCCTAGTATTTAAATTTATTCATTAAAACTCAGCCAATAAAAACAAATATTTAACATAAACATGTAGGACTTAACATTTGGCTGCAGTGCTGAGAATGTTAATACAGTCTTTAAATGTATATGTATCAGAAGTCATGGATACTGATGCTGGAGAGACATTCACCCATTTTTAGCTTTATGGATGTGACTAGTCCCACAGAAGGAAAGAAACTACTTGTAAACATATGCACACATCTTTCAAGAAGAGGTCTTTTTCTTTAACAGAATAATATGGAAGTTACTGTATTTATGGGCTGAGCCAGAGGGGAAGTCCTTTTGTTAAAGAATTGTCTCCCTTTAGACTTTCAGAAACCTGGAAAGTGTTTTTAATGCCCTATACTGATATATCTAAAGAAATTACCCATACCAATTACTTTTGGTCCTACAACGCCTGAGGGCTCCTCTGTGCTAGACGCAGTACAGAGTAGACAGTTCATGCCCTGAAGACCTTACCAGCTAAGAGCTTGTTGAAACTGGTGAAATTCCCAGCACAGCTACAGTAGGTTGATTGTGCTGCTGTAGTTATAGTGGCTGAACCAGGCGCATGACAACCCTCTCCCAGAGGAACGTTCCTCTGCAGCTGTACCCCGCATGTGCGCAGAGTTGGCAGACGGAGCAAGAAGGGGCATAACACTAGAATGTCCACAAATGGAGGATGGGATGCTTGTGCTGCAATGGGGTTGGAGAGGATTTTTAGGTTTGGTTTTGTTCTGTGTCAGGGAGGCTGAGGTTTGGTTAGGAAGGGTGATAAACTAGTGAGAAGGAAATTCTGAGGACACTGAGGAAAAGAGGCTGCACCGAGTGGGGAGAAGGCAGTGAGAAGGGCAGGGGAGGTTGGAGCTGAGGTGAAGAGACTGCAGCCATGAGTGAAACACGTTTATGGCAAACAGCTAATTGGTAAACACTAGGCTATTGCAGTTTCAAGGCAGTAGGAGCTCTATGATCAGCTCTGGAAATGAGAGTAATGAGCCTATTTTCCTAGGTATTGTGACAAGTTTTTTAAATAAGAAACTGCTTTTTCCAACTACCTTCTCCAGATAAGTTTTGATCTAGCAGACCAGGCCAAGACAGGCACATCCCCACCATCAGCACCACAAGGAAGGGGCAGAAATTCTCTGAAAAAACCCTGATCCAAGAGGTGTTGGGACACTCCTGGGAGGCTCTGACTGCATTGCAGGGCAGGGAGAAAGGGAAGGCTGAATGGAGGAGAAGCTGGAAAAGGAGCTTTGAAAAGCTCAGAAGGGTCAAGAGCATAGCTGTGAACATGGCAAGTAGAAGCAGGACTTTGCAGGACTTCGCAAACTTGCAGATAAGTGGCAGACTAAGTAGAAAACCAGTGCCAAAGTGTTCCAGTTAGTGATCATGGCTGGGCAGACTCACAGATAGAGCCAGTACTCCTTTAACTGAGTTGCAGTTGCTTTGGCCGTTAGGTTATTTGCCAGCTCTGGGAAGATGCTGCTTTATTTGGCTGCATTCCTGGTCAGCTGGGGTACCCATGTGCTTGACCATCTACAGGGCTACTCATTAGAAGCACCCTCATATTATACTAGGCAATCTAATCTACTAGCAATAGACAACAAATAAAAGCAGACCCCATTATCCTACAACAGATCATTAGGTTTGTCTCTAGTGGTATGCAGAAAGATGAGAAAAGGGATTAGCTAGCTACTTAATTAGAACTCTTCATTTCTTCAGCCAGTCTCAGGCCACCGATTCTTTTGCCTTGGACTGGAGACAGCTGAAGGTCATCTAACAGTATATGGTAAGCAAAAAAACATGCTTTATAACCAAGCTGGAGGCAACATATGCCTGACCCCACCTCCATTTTATAAAAATGGCTAGGTTAGAAGTATATGAGAGTAAGAGAGAGAATACAAGATATGATCTAATTTCAGCCAGCCTATCGAACCCCATCTGTTGCTTCATGAGCTTCTCATTGTTTGAGACTAAATGAGGAGATAAGGAGGGTATATTTCAGCTTGGAAGCACATGGTACAGTATGAAACATCATACACCAATACAGACAGTGCTGAATTCCACAGTTACTTATAACTCCCTTTTGCTCGTTTGAGTGCAGAAAGCAAAACTGGTCCTCATATCAAAATCCTCATCTCGTGTTTTCAAATTTATACAGGGTGCTTCCTTATAAAGTACAGCAATGTAAATACAGAATCAAATAATCTGCACTTGGCTGCTTGTGCAGTTGCAGCAAATGTAAGTGTGCTACACTATCTGGCATAGGGTAAGACAAAAGCATCTATATATGCATTGATTTCCACAGCCTTATCTTTAAACACCTTGTGTTCAACATATGTGAAATGATTCAGAAGTATTCTGCGGTGCCCTCCTGTCTGCCACATTTTGTCACACTTGGAGATAAAACAAAACCAAAACAAAACAGAAAACCTCAGGGCATTTTGAAAGAGCCACATGAGTGATATCCTGGACCTTTTATCCATTTCATGAAAGACATTAGTGACTGATAATGATAGCCTGTCAGAAAATACCGGAGCCAAAAATTAATCTCCACTTGTTAACTATAAACCATTTACTACAAGGGTTCCTAAAGTTTGAATGCTTGAAAAAATTCAACAGAGAAAAGGCCATTATTCTGTCACCTTGTTAAAATACGACTATGGATGTGCTGTTCAAAAGTGTTTACAATGTCACAATGGAAACACAGGCAGTGCAAATTCACAGTACTGCAGAGAGCTAGCTCACTTTTAATAATGTCCATTGGGAATAGTTTTGTGAAGAGTTGTACTCTTTCAAATTAATTTTCAAGGTTTTCAACTGAAAGCAAATGAATGGAATATAAGGTACAGGGCTATTTTAAAGCTGAGATATGATCCTGAGTTAAAATCTATGGTAACTTTGTTAGAGACGCCTCATTGTTAGATTGTTTTAGATTATTTCCATAGGTAACAGAAAGGGGAGTATTTGAAAAACGGACACCAAAATGGATGCCATCATGTTATTAATCTAGTATTGCCTTCTGCTGCCTATTATATTCCTGAGTTTTGTCCTGTATTTCCCTCTTCATCTGTTTCTATTGGCCTTTTTTCCAACCCTCAAGCCATCATGGAGTGAAGTGTGAATTATTTCCCTCATACCTTTAATCACACTCTCCACACAACCTTCTATTGGAAAAAAAAAAACATTTCAGCTGGAGGAAAATAAATGCCAGCAAACAGAAGACATGTATAAGCCCTTGCTTTTTCATCCCCTCCATATGAGTTATAACTGGTGGGCAGGTTCTTGTTTTGGCTATGTTGCCAGTATATTTACCTCCAGAAACCCACTACCATGGCAGAAAATCTGATCAGCAACAGTAGTGGTTTCTACATTATACGTAACCAGAGAGGATGGGAAAGCTCCTAAAGTCATAACGCAAAGGGGAGAATGGATGCAGTTTAGTCTAAACAGGATTTATTTAAGTTAAGCAGATTTTTTTCCCTTAGGGAATTAAGATGCCATTTTAACGTCTATTTCCGGATATTTTACACATTGCTGCAATCACTTTCAGATGACTTAAACATATGCACAGTTATTATTGTTTATTCCTTCTGTCATCTCATACATTTTCATTCAGCTGCTCTTTATTTTGAACCCTCTTTGATGTATCTTGATTTAGGTCTTGCCAAATTGAGAACCCTTAATCAAGAGAATAAATACTTCAAAAAGACTTTCTGGCATTAAGTCTTTTTTCTCCCTCTCTCTCTTCTTCTCGCCCTCTTTTTTCTGGTTCCTTTTAACAGGAGAGTAGAAAGAGGGGGGGAGAGGACTAAAACACGGACCTTGCTCATCACAATATGTGATCATACAAAGTATTGTACTGCTTACCAAATTTCCTTGAAGCATGCCTCTAAATCTTTTTTGCTCTTGATGAAGCTCATCACACGATTCATGGCATTTGGGTTAGAAATTGTCTTATTGTTAGGTACCACTGCCTTCTGCAGGGCTCTGAAACTTCCATTATGATGTACCATTGTAGCAAACTATGATATACCATTTGTTAGACACCCAGACTACTAGTTTTGTTAATTTTGGTAAATATAGTAGTAGCTGCAGAAGCAGTAACTGGAGGAGCTCTCTGATAGTTACTCTACTTTGGACAGGGTCAGGTTCAGTCCTGCAAAGCTCCTCATCTGACCTGTGAGGACTGGCAAGTGGAGGGAAGGCATTCAGAGGAGTGAAATAACTGCTTCAGGATGACACACAGGTCAACGCAAACTGAAAATTGCATTGGAAATGTTATGATATGATATTTAAGATGGACCCTGGGTAGATTCTGGCTAAGGGAGACCCCTCATCATCTGCCTGGCTTGGGCTGTGTACCCTCATGTGTCAGTGCTGCACTACTTGGGACAGGATTTCTGTCCTAGCAGTTTTACCTCCTTTTTTCAATGCAAATGGTTTCTGACGTCTGTTTCTTTGTGAAAAAACAGTGATCATATCTGAAGAACAACATTTTCATACTTGATAGGGAAGTGATCGTGCCCCTGTACTTGGCACTGGTGAGGCCGCACCTCTAATACTGTGTTCAGTTTTGGGCCCCTCACTACAAGAAGGATGTTGAGATGTTGGAACGTGTCCAGAGAAGGGCAACGAGGCTGGTGAGGGGTCTGGAGAACAAGTCTTATGAGGAGCGGCTGAGGGAGCTGGGGTTGTTTAGCCTGGAGAAAAGGAGGCTGAGGGGAGACCTCATTGCTCTCTACAACTACCTGAAAGGAGGTTGTAGCAAGGTGGGTGTTGGTCTCTTCTCCCAAGTAACTGGCGAAAGGACGAGAGGAAATGGCCTCAAGTTGCACCAGGGGAGGTTTAGATTGGATGTGAGGAAAAATTTCTTTACTGAAAGAGTGGTTAAACATTGGAGCAGGCTGCCCAGGGAAGTGGTTGAGTCACCATCCCTGGAAGTATTTAAAAGATGGGTAGATGAGGCGCTTAGGGACATGGTTTAGTAGGCATGGTGTTGTTGGGTTGACGGTTGGACTTGATGATCTTGGAGGTCTCTTCCAACCTTAATGATTCTATGATTCTATGATTCTATGATATCAACTTGATAAGCAATCCTTAACACATAGACTTACAAACAGCCTTTCCAGCTCTCCGTTAGTCAATGAATTCAGTTAAGTTGTAGTCCCTTCTCAATTGTTTGGTACTTGGGATGAAAACTGATTGCCCTCCAGGTTACTTGCAGGCAATTCACATTTAATTTTCTTATAATGAAGTGGTGTTTGTTAGAAGATTCACTTAAATCACATAGTGCTGGCGCTGTTCTAAGATCTAAGCTACTTTCACTCAAAGTGAAAGACACCTGTGGTGCAGCGAGCTCCATCTGAGGTAGTCACCTACAGCCCTGTTTGTAGTTAATGGAGCATCGTTGACACATGTGGGGTATGTTTTGTCTCTTCTAGTAGATGAAATGATGATCCTTTAGAATTGCTTATTTCTCTACTTGGTCAAAAAGGAGTCTATGTTACCAGCTATAGAGACAGGCATCTGCATTTTAAGCATCCTAATATGGATGGATGAATTTCACCTGATGAAGCCACACATCCAAAATTCACACTGTAATAAAATTGTCATAAACAAGATTTCACTTACTCATGATGTGATCACAGAATGAATAATGGACTGTTTAAATTAGGATAGTACACCCAACTGAGAGCTCCTCTGGTGCAGCCACCACTTCTGATATTATTCTGGACATAGTGAAGGAAAGACTGAAACTGGAACACTCTTGTCTTTTTCTGTAGACAGAGCTAAGAAGAAATTTAGCCTCAAAGACACACTTCTGCACTGGGATGGTTTTCCTCAGCTTTGTGAGTGGTGTATGCAGCAATCCTCCCTGGCTCTGTGTCATATGTCTAGAGAGGACTTGGACTCTGGAGAGTGCATTAGAGCCTTGGTGGTTTTGGGATAATCTGTGACTTCTTTGGGTTTTCTATTATTATCCTCCTCTCAGGTCATCTTTGTAGCACATCACTTTTTCCTACCCTGAAGTGTTATCTCTTCCACATCTCTCTGTGAGACTTCTGATCTCTCTTATTGATTTCTTAGATGTGTTGACAGTTTCCTTTTCAAGTCATTGATACATTTAATCTCCCATGAATTTTCCAAATTTCTGTCTGGCTTGTTCAATTAATATCTGGCTCAACATTTTCTCCAGTACCTAGTTTACTGTTTCCAACACATGCTGGAAAAAAGGTCACACATATAGAATTTAATTATTTCCTCTGACCTTCTTGATTGTGGCTTTGGTTTTCTCTGGATTTCGCCATACCTTCCCTGTTTTTTTCTTACATTAAAGTTACTGATTTGTACTTTCCACATTATTTGGAAATTTAAACATTCTCTCTTTTCATTATCATTTTTTGGCTGTAAACACCCTGATATCTATTTGACATTGCAGTGCCATTTCAAGTGGATGCTCAGTGTCACCATGCACCATAGTGTCACATTTTAGTTTCATGAGGTAGCAGGGCATCAAAAAACCCAAGTTCTTCACTTAAAGTCACAAGTATACCTCAGGGATACATGCTACTTACACAACGTGAAAGCTGCCTGTTTTGCAGTATTACTCATAACAGTCAGCCATGAAGGGACTAGTTCATGCTTCATGCTTTAAGGTTTGAATTAGAGGGAATCAGGTGTTTGGGATTAAACATACGTGAGCATTCTGCTGAATCAGAGACAAGAATTTGCCCTCCATTTCCATTCACATTAATCTAGTCCAGCTGAAAGTTTATAAAGCATGTGCTACTCAGACAAAGACATCTAGAAGAGGACTCCTGTCTGTTATGTCTTTGAGTAAAAGAACTAGTAAATTGTTTTGAAACTGGTTTATTTTGTGACAGTGTAGATTTCCATAATCTTTTACTACTCAATATCCTTTTACCATTTTACAGTTTCATCATCTTAAAAATCTGCCCTTAGGAAAATCCAGGAAACCCAGTATTCCTGGAGCAACTTTTCTTGTAATCAGACCATTTCAAATGAATGCTCTTAGGGTAAGGTAATTCAGAAGGTGATTGCAACCCAGCAGTGGAAGCTCCATCCTATATAAGGATCGCTTTGAAGGAGTCTAGTCAGGCTTGTACTCCTCATGCAGCGCAAGGGCAGGCCCTCTGTAGAAATGCATTGATCAAAGTCAGACTGAACTGACTAGATTTTTTCCCATGACTGGCAGTATTTAATGTTAGGATAGTATCTCTGTCGTTCTGACAATCATTTCCCTTTTTTCAACCTTAATAGTTCCTCTTCAAAATTTGCAGTCTCTGCCATTCATCTAGAGGGATGCAGGTTAGATAAGTAGTTAGTTACTCTTTGGTGTAAATACACAGCCTTCTGTGAAAACACTATATAAATCTGAAAAAAAAAAAGAAAAATATATTAGACTTTCAGTATAATCTTGATATACAAATTTCCCAAGCCCTGACCTTGTAAAGATTTAATGCAAAAATCCAGTAAAGATTCTTACTCAAGCCCGATTGACAATCTCCATACACAGCAACTGGCCACTACATTTCTGTGGTTAGCTTCTGGATTCTGTCCCACACTGTTCAGAATTGTTATGCTTTGAACAACTAACAATAGCATATAAAGAAACACCCCTAAACATTTTGCTTAAGAGTTATTTGCTAAATTCTGAATCACATCATGTGGTACAAACTTTTAGGATTAAATTACACAATGGAAAGTGTGGTCAAAACAAGCTGCCTGAAAAATATTACTCAAGGATTTGTGATTTTTCATCCCATATATTTGAAAAGAATGCACAGTACACACCCGTCAGGATTAATGACTCTAGCACTTACAAGGAGTGAATGGATTTCTTTAACAGTTCACACCCAAGTTACTGGCAAACTGTTCAAATTATGCAAACTAATCACCTAGGTTATTTGTAGTTCTAGGCACTGAATCAAACACTTGAGCAATGGACAATTTAAGCAAAATTTCTACTTCAGGAAAACAACAAACATGCTCTATTCCTGTTAATCTTGAAATGTTAAATTTATAGAGAAGGAAAATGGCTTATGCATTAAAAAGAACTAATTGAAAATTTTCCAGTGGAGTATGATCCTGTAAGGAAATGCTATTACACTGAAAGCGAAATCTTGGATTGAGACACGTCCATACTTAAATAAAATAGATTAAAAATATGGAGTAATTTAGATTTTTGTTCAGAAATAAAAATGAAACTTTAAAATCAGTACGCAGCATTATAAATCACAACATTACAGCAAGGAAAAAAAAGATACTGACTCAGAACAAAAGTTTTTGGCTTTAGCAAACCAGAATGTTCCAGTTCCATTTGACAAGTTTTCCATAACATTTGTTTTAAGGAAAATTCAGAATTTTCATTTTCTAAAATTCAGAACTGAAACATGTTGCTAAGATAATAGAAATCCCAGTGGAACTGTATTGCTCAGTTTTGACCATTTGCAATACCTTGCCTTTCACGGCTGATGCCATATTCACCAAAGTTCAGCTGCAACCGTCAGCCTTACCACTTACAACTATATTGTGGCTTGGTAAATTCTGATTTTCTTAGTTGAGTTTTCACACTTTACATAAAATGCTAGACTCACCAGATTGCCGAAGGACTAGTCAGACAGGGAAGCTGGTCTTCATTCTTGACCCAAAAAGTGAAACCTCCATTTTATGCTGAAGAAAAAGTACCAGGACTTCGTAAGGGGGAATAATCTGACACTGGCTGCCTTTGCCTTGCAGATAAACAGGGCACATCCAGGAAAGCTCACTCCAACAGCTTTCTGGACTGTTGAAGCCCAAATTCACCAATGGCTTAAAAATAAATGATACACTACTTTTGCATTTCAAAATATAAACATTGGCTGCGTCTATGTGTCACTGAAAAACAGAGGAAAAGTTTCATGTGAAATGAATTCTCATGAGATTGCCAAAATGTTAATTCACTTCTGAAAGAAATGCTGAGAGTTTTAACCACTTTGGAGCAGGAACCCTTGTTATATAGCACCTGCTACATGGGGGTGTCCCATAGCTGCTGGAATAGTATAAGAATAGAACAACAATTCTTATTGCTGCTCTTGCTACAAGTAGTAGATGAGGATACTGCTAGCACAACTGGAAAAAATTAGTACAGGAAACATGCAAGCTGGTGTAAGAAAATTTCCTGACAAGTGAGAAATTGCAAGTTATGGAGTATTTCTCTAAGGGAAGTGGTAGCAACTTCATTGCTTAAGACGTGTGCAATGAAACAAGGCAAGTTACTAAATAATAAACTGTAGGAAAAAAATTTAGACAAAGGGACTGAATAACCTTTAAAACCTTTTTCATCGCTAACCTTTTCATAAAAAAAATTTACAAAAGGATTAGATTATCTTCTTGGAAATTTCATGAACCCATATCATTATTTTCAATGCATTCTTTCAAGTAAATCACATCTCCCTCCTCACCTCACTGAAGTCACCTGCTCTGGCCTACACATCTAATGAGCATGGTCATAACCCACTAACTGCTTTTTCTATGCCACCATCACTCGCAGAGTGGCAACTTGGGGAATATATGTTGAGGTAGCTCTGTAATTAATAGCATGATAATTAAATTGATTCAGTTAAAAAAAGAAAAAGATGTTTAAGTTTAAATAATCACATTCGAAAGTATCTGTGCATTCCTTTCCACAGAGTTCATGTGACTGTTAGGATAGAAAATTTGCATTTACAGACCATATTACCTGGGTCAATCTAGCCAAGGCTATCTTAAAGCTTCTCAGCAGCTTAGAATGAGTTTTGCTCTCTCCTTCTTGTTATATCAGGGGTGACCAGCTCAGGTTTAGGGGGAAGTTAGTAGGGCAAGGGCTTGGAAAACCAACAGAGTTCCAGGGAGCTGGACTAGGGAAGTGGGGAGGCAGGGAAGTTACAGGAAAGTAAGCGATGTGAAAATGGCTAGAAAGGGCCTACAAGTTTTCCAGGAGTCTGGGTTTGGGATGTGTGCAGGGAGAAAAAGGACACCAGTGGTCTAGTGTAAGTCATTACTGCTTCTGCCTGTCCCTCAGGAGCGGCAGGTTGGAGGGTGCAGGTGGGAGTCAGAAACTGGCTGTTCCTGCTCGCGTTTCCAAAGCAGTCACTCTTCTGGCTGGAGAAGCAAAAGTAGGACGGTTGCTCCCCTAAGCAACCTCCTGTTTTTCTTTGGCCTAAAGCTTGTCCCACCTTTTGCTGCTGTGGTCTATTCTGGCAAAGCAAAACTATAAACCTAGCATAGCCCTAAACCTAGCATAGCCAGCTAAACTAGCAGTGAGCTGACATTGTTTCATGTGTAGTTTATGGAGTAACAAAAAACTGGTAGCATATCCCAGAGTTTCAATACTGAATACAATATAAGCAGGGCAGAAGAGCAGACTACTTGGAGTCAAGATCCATAGTTAATATTGAGGAGTAGAATTTTGTCCTTAGAATTAAATTATCTGACATAATGCAGTTATAATGCAAATATTTAGCTCTTAGGGAAGGATCTGATAAGAATACACATTTGAATTTTATTGTATTCTAATAGCTTTCTCAGTTGATTTGCAGAAAATAATTGTACTCCACCCTGCCAGTACCATATACAAGGAAATAGTAGCTTAATGAACAATGAGGAATGTCCTTTGTGACCTTGTTTTGTAGAGTTTTGTTTAAAAATATAGAAGGTTGTTGAATTATAAGAGATTAATCTCCAGAGATCTCTCAACATTCTACTTCCAAATTCTACAAGCTTAGTGCAAAGTGTGGTCTTGATTTCAGTTTATTCATGCAAGAAGGCCATCAGCTAGGATCCTCCTATAACAATTCAGTATTTATTATCAGTCTTTTATTGCATTTGACCTCAGTCAAACACAGCTGGGTGAAGTTTAGCCCTAAGTTATTAGACAGAACATACAGAATGAATAAGTAAGGTCCATTGTTCTAATTTTTTCAGGGTAACCATTTTTCATAACTTAATGCCTTTAAGAACTGAACTTCAAAGGCCATTACTGCTGTAAATATTCAACTCCTAAGTAATTTTCATACAAAGATGGGCAGTAAAGCAAAATGAATCAGAAAAATACTTTCTAGCTGACGCTCAGGCTCCAAAGGTTAACAGTCTCAACTTTTTTTTAGATAAAGTTTTGATGTCCAAGATAAAGCAGTATTTTTACTTGAATTGCTTGTTTGCTACTGTATAGGACTGTCACCTGAAGGAAAAAAGATCTGGAAGTGAAATCAGCTCACTTGCTCTATTAGGAAATTGCCCTGGTCAAAAGAGCCAATCTTGAGGAGCTGGCCAGTGAACCCCTCTTTCCTGCCTGACCATTTCACCAAGCCAAGGTAGTAGATCCAAACCAGTGGCAACCCATTTTTTCCCATACCCTTGGGAAGTTTATTGAGCTTTCCTCATCTGCCTATGCTTGCCAGCCTAGTTTTCACTTTTATTTCTGAAAGTATTGGATAGAATATATGACTGGAGAATTAGACGGCTTGAAAATGTCTTTGAAAGTCATGAATATCTGTGTTCCCATATACCTCTTCTGGCCTTATATATTCTTCTTCTTATAAATGCTTTTATGGAGGCAGTGCCCCTTCTCGTGTCCTGTCATCTGCTTCTGACCTATTTGACACACTTCACTAAAGGATTTGATCTCAGTAAAGTACTGAGATATTGCTGCTGGAGGCGACAGATATTTTATGAGTTCTAAATTCAGCAATATTATCACTAGGCATTGTACTAAACCAGAAAGCAGCTATTAAGCTTTCTATCTCTTAATGCAGTGTTTGAAGTCATATGCTGATATCCCTGGAATGGTGTCAGATTGAATCTCCTGGACCCTGAGCCACTGGTCTATTTTATTGGACAGCTTCTCTGCAGCTATTAGTGTGTTTCATGTACAGTGGTTGGTGTTCTGCATCCCACTGCCTACCTCAGGCTATTGACTCTCAGCATTTTTGTGTTTGTGACCTAATGATTTATTTTTAGTTCTGCCTGCACTACTGTAGTGATGTCTGACTTTTCTTGGAGTCTCTTTAACTCTTAAAAGATAACCGACCAACTAATAACTCATTGCTTTCCTGTTAAACTTTTGTCGAATTCACTTAATAAAGTTTAGAAATCTGAAACTTTACAGGAGATACTGATAACCTGGGTGTGTATGGGGTACTATATACATACATATTGCCTTATACTCTCAATTATAAAGCATTCACTCACCTTTTCATTAAAAAAACTTAATGCTTTTATTGTTTATGACAGGCTTTGAAGTTCAGAAGGGAGAGGGCCTTGGGCTAGAGATGTGTCTTTTCTTGCTCTGATGCAATTCCAGAGAAGTTTAGCAGAGATATAAGCTGCTAGAAATCACCGTTTCTTGCCTCATGCGTGTGTTCTTCAGAGAAATGTTAAGAGTCTGCACAAAATAAGCGCACATAAACATTTTAAATAACTGGGTTAAAAAATACCACCAAAGGAAAAGCAGCAGCAGCAGCAGCAGCAGCAGCTGCCTGGAAACCACAGGCTGACAGCCTCAGGAAGATAACTAGAAACAGACTGGCTTACAAAAATCTTTTTTCTGCCCCTCAGAAACCCAGCTGAAAAGATTCAGCATTGGTTATAGCAGTCTGTTCCCATACTTTGAGACAATAACTTTCCTTTGTTGCCTAATGCATAGGACAAAGGAGATATCGGCAATATTTTATGGATTACATAGGTGTGATCCTGTCTGCCTGAATCTTGTGTTCATGGTGACCTGCAACGCAGCCGAGGTCTAGACAGTAATCCAGCCTGCCCGCACAAATGGACTGCCTACCCCTGTAGGCACCTAAATTCGTCAGCTGCCTGCCTCTTGCCCTTGGCACTTCATTGTGCCTGTACCTATGTACTGTGAAGTGCACATTGCAACAATGGAAGTCAGTTTTCCTGCCTATGCCCTGCTGTGATCCAGGTGCAAGTGTAGATGGGCACACAAAGTCTTCCTAAGATCTCAGAGGAAGCCTGAAGGAGGCGAGGTGTGGTCAGTGGTATAACAAATCACACCGTAGGATGTGGTGGCAGTCCAGTTTTTTCTACAATGGCCTTACCTACTCTCTTAAATTTAGAAAGGAAATCTAAGGCTAAAGGATTTAGCTGTCAAGGTCGAATGTTATCTATATCAGCCTGAAGAGTATCTTAGTTACTAGCATAAAACTAAGATCACTTTTGTGTGTTTTCCAGCTGGCTGCAGGACTCCTACATGTCTGGCTTCATGGTGGCTCGGCTTGTAGAGAAGAGATTAAAATCTCTTTACACAGGAGTGTAAAAAAATTATCTTTACATTGTGTCCATGCAACAGCCTATGACTAAAGCACTGCCATCAGGCATGGAAGATGATGTGCAAGCAGAGCAGAAGCTAGGGCAGAGGCCTCCTGCTTCCTGAGTGACTGTCCTCACACTGCCCTATCTGGTAAGGGGTGAGTGGCACCTCTTTCTCTGTACCTTTCACTGCCCCGCTTCAGAAGTGGACTAGGCAGCTATATAGAGGTGCTTGCCACTTTCCTACCAGTTTATGTATGATTGGGTGAACTACACCGCCCTTTAGATGTGCCTGAATAAGAGGGACTGGGTACCCATCAGCAGGCCTCCAAAGGCATCTTGCTCTCTTTGCTTACTGAATATGGAACTTAAACAGTTGGTTAGGTGAGTTGGACTGCATGCCTCATTTCACTTTTGGAATGTAATTCTGCCTGCCAAGATGGACTTGAATCAAAAGGAACTGCAAGTACTGTCAAGGAGGAAGTGAAACAATGGCAAGGAGATAAGGCACCTTTGGGTATAACGTCAAAAAGTTAAACAATGGCCAAGCAATTGACTAGGGAAATGTTAATTCTAGGTGCCAAGCAGAGTTGCATAGGCTACTTGCTAAGGCTAAGGATCAAAACCAAACATTTATCAGTTAAAACTTTCACTTTAGAAAGTCTGGAGAAAAGTGAGGGAGAGGGAGATCTTGGGAGGCAGCAGCTTCATATAGTAGAGGTGATCAAAACACAGGTCTTACGTAGTGGCTCGACAGCTAGGCTGCTCCAAGGGGTCCGAGGAATAACAAACTGAATATGAGTACCAAGCTTGCAGGGCTTTTTTGTTCCTGCTTGCCATGTGCCTGCAGCAGAATTACTAATGAGTTTCTCTGTAAGTTGAGTTGTTTAAATCAGCAGCTTGTGGTCACATCTATAGGCAGGGTTTTCTGAAAGGGGCAAGGGGTCTGTGGCGTGGGGAGATGCAATAGATTCCCAGGTCACTGGTGGAAAGGGGGCTTTGGTTAGTTGGTGGCATCTCAGTTCGCTTCGGGAAAGAGCGGGGCAGTCCCAACCAGCTTGTGAGCAGGGCGGGGGACTGTGTAGATCCCAGCAGGTCACTGGTGCATGTGGAGAGCACTTGAGAGTTTGGGGAGCTTTTGGTGCAGCAGAGGTGTGGCTCTAATTCCCAGATTTTCTCCATGTGCTAGGCTGCTGCTGGTCTGGGACAGCAGGAGGGAAATTTCTTCTGTGTGGCAAACACAGCTGGCCCTGCCACATCAGTCATCCGCAAAAAAAAGGTTTCATCAGAGATTGTAATATATTCATCCAGAGTTCCAGTCTAAAGTGCTGGTTTCCACAGTTAAAGATGTAAAGGAAACTCAGCCAGTCGTTTCTCAAGGGTGTGTACAAAATGAAGGGAAAGGCACAGTTCACCCTGAGGCCAGGATACCCAGTGACATACTTAGTCCTATAGATGAAGTGGTGGAGGTCTCTGCTTGCAGGGCTGAAAAACAGGATTTTGTCTCTGATGGCAATATACATTGGGAAGAAGAGATCACTGCATGCAGTACAATTTGTTCTACCTTCTAATTGAACAGTAAAGGCAAATTTAGGAAATTATATTAAAAACCCCTCTGTTAACAGAGATGTTATTTAATATTGCAAACAGAGGAAGTGAGAAGCTAGGAAGTGTCAAAACAATTGGTTCCCCTGAAGCTGTAATTAACGCCTTGCATGGATGTATTATGATACATTTTTTAGTTACATAGCAGTGTGGTTTTTGTCCACAGGATTCAGTGCACAGGATAGTCACTACAATGCATAAGCAGCTGTTAACAAAGAAAAAATGACTTCCATAAAGAGAAATAAGTTTAAAAATGCATTCCGGCAGAGCTAGCTGGTCACTACCCAAAAAATCAGTATTAGCCTCCAAATAAAAAATCTTCATCCATCAAGAAATCCTCAGGATTTAAAAAAAAACTAGTTAAACAGAAAAATAAAATGTAAATGTGTTCACATAGCCTTGTTGCTGAAATATGTATTGCTTTGCTGAATAAAACTGACACTCTGTGATATTGCAGAAGTGATTAAGGGCCTGCAGTGTATTCTTCCAGTGGAAAAAACTATATATAAAGGAAAAGGAAAACAGAAGGACTTTTAGTTCATTTGGCCCTATTCATAGTTTCTGTGATAAATGACTACAAGCCCAGATGTTTCAGAGAACTGCGAGCTATTTAAGTCACCTTTAATGTTTTTTTGTTAGATAAGGTTGCTTCCAAAATGCCATAAACCAGAGTTTTTTAACAGTTGTCCAAGGGATTATTTATTGTGGGTTCATCGGTCGTATGCTGTAGCCCCTCATTGCCAGCTGCTGAGATATTTTACAAGAAGTATAGAAGTACTGTCCAAATATCGTTGCTCTTTGTAAACAACTTCAAATGAAAGGGGTCAAGGCTGTTGTCATCAGGAGGTGACAGCTGTGGAGAGAGGCAGAGTGTGGTTCAGGAGGCAGCCAGCCTATTAACGTGGGAGCTTCACCATCAAAGCTGTTAATACTTTTTGCCTTGTTCTGTATTGCTGGATCTGAGAACAGTTTCTAGCCCCATGGTCCCAGCACAACTCTGTACCAGGTGAAAACTTAGGCAGGCTCGCTTTCTTATTCCTCCTTCTCCTCATACCCCTCTTCTGCTCTTTCTCCCCTATATAATCTCCCTGCAGGGAGGAACCTGGGGCTGGGCTGGGAGTGGAGAGCAGCAGCAGCATGGCCAGACAGCACAGTGCTGCTCTGTGCCGGGGTGTCTGACTTTCAGGGGAGAGATACACGGCCCCCTGCAGCAGCAGTCCTTCAGCAGAAATTATCCGCTGCATGAAGGTGAAAGTAGGAGTTTTCCCAAGGGAAAAAGCAAACCCTATTTTCCACCAGGAAAATGGAGATGACGGACACCTAGATTCCTGTCGCTGGTCTGAAAAGACGTTGTCAAGAAGGCGAAAGTGAACACGCGAATACCCCCCTCAGCAAGGTGAAGGGCTCCAATTCCCAAATAGAATTTTTTTTTCAGAATTCTTAAAAAAACATAATTTTGTTTTTGCCTTGTGTGCATTCCCCAGATGATCCTTTCTCCTCAAACATGACATTTTCAGGAGATAGAAATCACATTTTCCAGTCATCTTCTTTCAAGCCCTAGCTATAACTGCTTCTGGATGAGGCTCTGGGGTCTTTTATCAGGTGGACATTTACAAAGTCACTGTGCAGCCCAAGAAGAGCTCAAAATGACCCAGCAATTAGCAATCTCTCCAGCTGACAGATTGGAGAGTGAGAAATGGCGTGGGTAGCAGGCAGACTGCTGTGAAAGTCCCTGGGTCAGGATCTCTGGCCTGATATACTGCAGCAACCTTTGCTGAGCTGACTGAAAACAGCTATCGTTCTGTATCCTGGGCTGTGCCATGCTGCCCTTTTCCATGGGACACGCTGGTTTTACTCTGGCCTTGCACTACACTGTCTCACTCTCTAACCTGTAGAAAACAACTCTCCCCTTTTTCTGGGTTAGGAGGCTGCAATGGCCCAGAGGTTACAGAGGCCTGGGAAGGGGGCATCTGGAGTGGGGAGGAGAGTGGGACTGTTCTTGGGCTGGCACAGGTCACCCCTAACGTGCAGTTGGATGAGGTGGCTGAAATTGTTTGCTGCATCCTAAAGGGACAGTCCCGCTCCTGCATGCTGCCCTCCTCTCTGTGCTTCTCTCTCTTTCCTCCCTGCTGTCATGGCTGTGACACCAAATCTTCCTCCTGCTCCTCAGCTTCGTCTCTTGTTTCACCCCGTGTGAGCCAGTTCAACTCACTAATCCAGCAGGAAGTTCTACACTTTTTTTGCTGGGCTGCATTTCTGCAAAGGCAGCAGAAGGAGTACTGGAGACCAGTAGGTAGGTGGGTGCTACCAGAAGATGTGAAGAGCGAAGGGCTGGGCCATCCCTGCTCAGTGGCAGCAAGCTTTGTTGAGCATTGAGGTCTGTCTCATCTGGTGGCATCCGAAGTGTAAAAATGCTGACTTTCACCCCCTGCGGAGCAAAATTATTTGAGGCTGAAGTTTTCCCTAAGTTAGTGTCCTCAGTGAGAGCTGCCTATAAGAGAGGACCTCAAACGGACCCTTGCAAGGATGGCCCTGATACTTCCTAAGTCAGTGAAACTACCCTGAAGTGCACCACCACCTCTAGCTATAATATGGATACCTTAGAAGTAGCTTTTGTTTTATAACCACAGACAAGTTGCTACAAGGTTTATATTTCTCTTGAAGATGGACAGTTAATGTGATGTACTTGTGTTAAGAACTGCTGAGTCTTTATGTAATTTTTTAATCTTTCTTTTTAATTTGCACATTTGTAAACATATAAAAGCTAAACCTTACTGTTGGCTGAGATTTAGCACAAGACCCTGAGCAATGGCCCAGGTGGAAAAGCTCTTAGGGGAGAAGTCTTTCTGTTGCTCAGCTCTCCTCTTGGCCAACTCTTTGTGACCCCACCACAACAGGACCTGAGTCTGTCTTTCTCCTAACCCTAACCCTAACCCTAACGGTAGCCAAGGGCTGAGCTTTACCTAAGGACCTCCAGCCTTGGCCCTTTCTTTGCCCAAACATTCTGTAGGCAGCCCCTTTGCAGCCCCCTGCTCCAACTGGACCCTTAGGTTTATCTCACATCTTGTATTAGCTGTAACCCTAAAAGTGGCTGAAGCCTTTATGTGAGACCACCCTTCCCAGTGACAAAATGAAAAGGGGAAAATTCTTTTTGTTACCCGAACTTTGACTTGGCAGCCTCTTTGCAACCCCATCACAACTGTATCACAAGGTTTTGTCTCTTTCCTAAGTTGCTTGCCTAGAAGTGGCCACAGAACTAAACCTAGACAAACCTAGCTGTGGCCAAACCAAACAAAAATCATGAGAGAATTCTTTTGTTGCCCAAATTTCCCCTAGGCAGCCCATTTGCAGCTGTACCCCAAATGGGCCCCTAGGCTTTGTCCCTCTTCTTACCCTAACCCTAGGCATGGGCTGAGCATTAGTCCGAGACTCCAGGTGACATGCCAGATATAGAAAATTTCTGAGAAGAGACTTATTTTTGTTGTCCAAGCCTTTCCTTGGTAGCTTCTCTGCAATGCCAACACAGCTGAAGCCCTGGGCTTTATCTCTTTCCTAACCTCAAGCCTACCATAGGTGTGTCCCATGTATTAGAAAATAAACCCCAAGGGTAGCCCAGGTTAAGACCATCTCAGGGGAGAATTTGAAGCTTAGCCCTTGCCTGGGTTATGGTTGCGACTGAAGTTAGGAGAGAGAAAATACCTAGATCTGCTGCAGAAGTACAATAGCAATTAGGCTGCCAAAACAATTCATGTTTTTTTGTGGCTTGGAATCTTGGTCTAAGGCTTACTGAATGTCTAGGTTTAGGGTTGGAGTATGATGGTTAGGAGGAAGATAGACCCTAGGGATCCAGTTGGAGAGGGGCTGCCAAGGGGTTGCCCACAGAAGGTTTGGACAACAGAAATTAATCTCCCCTAAGAATTTTTCATTTTGGCCAGGGCAAATGTTGTCTGGGTTTAAAGCTCTGGCCACTTTTCAGGTTAGGATAATGACAAAGCCTATGAGTCAAGTTAAGAAGTGCTGCAAAGGGGCTACCAACAGAAGGTTTGGACAACCAAAGGTGTTCTCCCCTGAGAAGTCTGATGGCTTTTTGGGATAGGTTTATAGTTATGGTTAGCAGAGATGCAAAGCCAAAGGGTCCAGTTGTGGTGGGGTTTTAAAGGGGCTGTAGAGGGAACGTTTGGGCAATGAAAAGAATTTTCCGCTGACCAGTTTTTCATCTTGGCCAGAACTGGAGGTCCTTTGGTAGGGCCCAGTCCACACCTATGGTTAGAGCTGAGGCGTTACAGAGACAAAGCCTAGGGGTCCCTTTGAGGGAAGGTGCCCAGAGGCTGTTAAAGGATATGACAGTCTGCAGAAAGAATTCCCTCCTGAGAAGTTTTTCATCCAGGACTCAGCTGTGCTTTGTTGTCTCATTTCCCTAGGACTTTCACTTGTAGGATATCATGTTCATTTCCATTAAAACACTTGCTGAGAATTATGAAGTCTTGATATGTGTAAACTGAAAACAAAATTACAAACAATCCTATTGAAAATGCTCTCCAGCTGGAAAATAAAAGTTGAAAAGAAACGTCCTGTAATGTTATGGAATACAAACCATTAAAGGGTCCCTGTAGAATTTGAAATGAAGTATGTAAGTGGTAAGGAAACACAAGACATAACACAGAAGCTCTTGTATGGGGGGTGAGTGAAAGACCTTCCTAATGACCTGTAAGACAGGAATGGCAGGAGTATGAGGCTCTGATTACAATCTTGAACACAATATGTAATTTAAAAGTAATCAGTGACTTTATGGGAGTCACCTATGAATACACACAACATACTGGTGGTAATTCAGGAAAATCCCCCAGTTTTAATATGAAACTGATGGATGCAAGCTCAGTCCAAAAGCACCCATCCTAGCTCAGAGGGAACTGTGCACATAAATAACAGGACTGGCAGTTTCTTGCCACTGCTGTGGAATCCCCACATCTAAAAACTGAAAAGGGACTTGCCCAGAATTCAGAATTTCCTGGGGTTTTAGAACTTCAATTTTCACATTCACTGAAATCCAGATTTTGTGTTCTGGCCCCAGTTAGGCTGGTTGGTTTTGTCTTCGGATTTGTAGTGCCTGATGCATAAACTGAAAAATATCCTACCACCTCTAATATATTTTTCTGGGGAGGATAACCCTAGCAAATACCTCTGGAGATCAGTTAGTTCTTCCTTTGCACTGTGAAAACTAGCTAACACCTCACAGGGGCTTCACAAGCATGACAGTATTTTCATAACATGGCTGAGGTAGGAACAGTGTGTATCACACCACTGTAACAGTGCTATTCACATTCTGTTAATGTATCCCAAACTGAATCGCTCCCTATTGTTGTACTGTAGCAATGATGAGATGATGGTTATTTCTATGATTTCTATTTGCTATTAGAATCTCTACTGTGTGCAGCTGCTGCAAGCTGCAGCCTCCGTTTCAGCTCTGAGTATCATTTGCCTTCTCTGCCTTTCACATTAAGAGGGGACAGAAATTCAAAGGGGGGATGATCACCAACTCACGTGGCAGCCCATGTGTACAAAGAGATGGCAACCTGGATGACAAACCAGCACCCGAACCAGCATCCCCAGCAACGATGGGTGGCGGTCAAAAGACTTTGATCGTGTGACGATGCCGGTTAGGGTGTCACACAGAAAAAAAGATGGGAAGTTTTGAGGAGGGAAAAAAGGGTATTTAGTAGTCTATTAGGGTGACCAGAAAGAAATAAATTTCATTGAATAGCATTTGGAAAAGGAACGTGTCTGTATATGTGTAGTCACCTGTGTGTTCTGGAGCAGTAATCAGGAGCAGAGGGGCAGGGGCAGAGAAAGGCTCTAGGACTCCTTCGAGAAATGGCGAAGCTGGGGCAGGGACACTGGTATAGGAGTATCCAAGGGTTGATTAAAAAAGAGTGGTTTTGCTAAACAGCCATCCTGATCTTCAAGTGGTGAATTCATTTAGCTTTATACCTCTCAAATGTGTCTTGTGTCTTTCCAAAGTTACCTACAGGGCTGTACAAATTTGGTGCCCACTCAATTTTGTAACTGGACTACGACAGATAGACCAAGATCATAAAAATTATTTCTTTCTTGCTTAATTCTTAAGCAATACAGTAATGTGTTTCCTTCAGAAAGGCAGAGACATTTGACCATCACTCTCATTCACTGTGGGTGCTCTGTTGCATTTGGGTCTCCAGCCTTGGGTTGTGGCAAACCAAAGACTGTGGCTTTTTCATTTCAGCCTGCTTGCAGATCTGGTTTCCTGTCCTTTTACAGCTGACAGCAAGCATGAAGTGCTGCTCTCCAGGTCTCGTCTGTACCTAGATGAAAGGAGGCCTGTCTCTCCAGCACTTTCTTAGCACTTTGTTTTCAGCAATCTCAAATAAAACTCTAGTGTAATAAATAATTTCAAAAATCTCTTCTTTGTCTTTGCCTCAGAGGAAAAATCACAAACAATACTCAGATATGCTCCTTACACTTGCTCAATAATTTCCCTGTCCAATGAAAAACTTCTTTTCAGGGCCAAATGTATTAAAGACTCTTTGGTCTTTCTCTCCTGTGGGTCTAACTGACTGTCGTGCTTTAACCCCAGCCAGCAACTAAGCACCACACAGCTGCTCGCTCACTCCCTCCCAGTGGGATGGCGGAGAGAGTCGGAAGGGTAAAAGTGAGAAAACTCGTGGGTTGAGATAAAGACAGTTTAAAGCAAAAGCCGTGCACGCAAGCAAAGCAAAACGAGGAATTCATTCACTGCTTCCCATCGGCAGGCAGGTGCTCAGCCATCTCCAGGAAAGCAGGGCTCCGTCATGCGTAACGGTTACTTGGGAAGACAGATGCCATCACCCCGAACATCCCCTCCCTTCCTTCTTCTTCCCCCAGCTTTATATGCTGAGCATGACGTCATATGGTATGGAATATCCCTTTGGTCAGTTGGGGTCAGCTGTCCCAGCTGTGTCCCCTCCCAACTTCTTGTGCACCCCCAGCCTACTCGCTGGTGGGGTGGGGTGAGAAGCAGAAAAGGCCTTGACTCTGTGTGAGCGCTGCTCAGCAGTGACTAAAACATCCCTGTGTTATCAACACTGTTTTCAGCACAAATCCAAAACATAGCCCCATACTAGCTACTGTGAAGAAAATTAACTTTATCCCAGTCAAAACCAGCACACTGACATAGTTTCTTCCTTTACATATAGCAACTGATTGACGTATATCTAGGTTTAACAGGAATGGGTTAGCTTTAATTCTAAAAATAAACAATAGAAACAATAAACTTGTTTATCAGCATTAAAGACTGAAAGCCATTCACTGTTCTTCATGGTATTTAGCCTTTACCACGCCAAGCACTACTGATTTTGAATAGAACAAACAATTTTCACTTGCACAGTAGGCACTCTGAACTCCTCTATCTGGTCTCCACTGCAATTAACATTGAAATAATGATGTGCAACACATTCGTCACAGAGGGAAGACATGCAGTAGACTTTCAGAAAGACTTATCTGGTGTGGAGATGAATTATTTACGTAGCTTAACTGTAGATCTGGGTAATAATTCTGTCATCAAATGCTATCTCACCCACTCCTTCTGTCCTCTGCCAAAATGATAAAAAAACCTGAAATTAAATTACTCTTTTTAAATTCTGGAGCATTATTTTACTTGTACTTACACATATCTTTTAATATGGTGAATTCAAAAAGCTGAATTTGTCTATACAATTTGAGCTAAGCATGTATTTAACACACAATCTGTCTGGTTAATGGCAGGTACTGAGCTTTAACATTAAGAGGTATACGTGAATTCTACCCACAAAAGTTCTTGAGTGATGCATCTTGAAACGTGGAGTCTATATGCACACATTCAATACTTTGCTAATAAATCACAGCATCTGCCCTTTGTGCTCCTGTGATATTCTTCCAATACGTTTGGATGCTGAGTAGCTAGGAAGATGTGCTCACAAATGGTAAGCAGGAACAAACTAAGAAGATGCAACTAATTTTGAATATGGTGATTATTTCTCTGTCAGTCCTAATGTTCTAGCACTACATCTGGGGCTATGAAATTGTCACAAATAACCCCAATTAAGAATTCCCATTTTTTGGATGGAAGTTCCAGTTCTGAAATTCCTTATAAACCTATGCAAAGCACAACTTTTCTTACCATAGCTTGTCAATCAGTATCCATACCTAGTGATTCTGGTCACACCTCTTATATCTCTGGTAGTGCATTACTTTTCACCTTAATTGCAATAGAACAACAGAAACCTTTCACTTAGAAATTTTGTTTAACGTGTGGGCAACTAGATTTTGTACAGACTACCTTACTAATGCTAGTGGTGGCATACATTACTTTTCTTGTTAAAGAAGTATCACTATAAATTGAAATATAGATTGAGTAGAAGATCAATAAAATATGTTATCTGTGGGGAAAATATGATCTGGGGTATCTAGAAGTGCCTCTAACCACACACACACAAAAAAGGAGAATGAGCTTATGGGGCTGGAATATCAAATGATAAACTGTGAAATCCTAAGTGTAATTTCATTGCATTTTTGTTTGGTTTTGTGGTAATCCAGACTCGTGCTTCACCTTTACACTCATATGCTTGTTCTATATCTGGCATGCACAGCTGTTGAGGTGCATTCTCATGTATGTGCTTTCATTATTTTGACCTATCATTTAACATGTGTGATGAAGGAAAAGTGAGCAGAATGCTTTTACGTGTGCATTTGAACTGCATGACTCTGTATGTGTGCATGTGAGTGTATGCATGCCTGCGTGTGATGGCTGGAGACAGCTTGCATGTGCTGAGTGCAGACACCATGCATGCAAGCATGTAATTTAACATTATGGATATCTACTTTCAGCTTTATTGTTTTTCAGACAAGGGGTTTGGACATGTTGTGTTTAGAATGGGCTTGCCTGGCATTAATTTTCTGCAGCTAATTCCCTTCAGTGTCTTATTTAAATTCATGCCAATTGCTGTGCATTTGAAGCTGGAGGCCTCTCTTACATAATAATGTACAGCATAGCCCCACAACATGCCTCCGTGGTGCTGGCTGTCCCTAGGTGCAGCTGGAATACACACGGTGCAATGACTGCCCAGAGCCAGCTTTCCCTGGACCCGCAGGGAGCAGCAGGCTGCACCCGTTCTTTACATTCTCACTTGCTTTTATGTACTGAGAGTAGGAGGTCGTGGAGGTGAGGGAGGTGCTAATGACAAAATTAAGACACAGGACACTGGACACAATCAGAGAACATAATGCAGCACTGAGCACCCCTGCTTTGCAAATCTCCTGCCTTGGTTCCCCATTTACAGGACCACCCCCCGTTTTCCATGCAGCTGACAAGTGCGCGGCACTCCGGACCTGGTTTTAAATAAAGGTGTAAACTGTGCTTGCTTTCTGTTTTGGTGAAAGTTGTGTTCATGGTCAATGAAACTATAAACCCAAGAACAATGGATACAATCGTATTGACATTTATATCTTTAAATTGTTCTTCTAATGGTTAAACGAGTATTTGAACATTTTTTCTGTTGGTTTCTAAACTTGATTTCAAAGCATATCTTTTTTCCACAGCACACCAAGAAAGGCTAAGTACATTTTTTTATTTTACTTTTAGATCTATTCTACTGTACGAGAAAAGCCTTTCTATTTTCAAAGTGATGGATTTAGCAAAATGGGTGGATTTTCTGCCAGTATTATTTGAACTTTGCACAATTACCTGTCTTAAATTTTAGCAGGTATTTCCCTGCCTGAAATGTATTTAATGATATATTCCTTGTACATTTCTTATTTCATAATAATTGGGGATGTGTTCAATAGTACAGTTTTAAATGCAATCTGCCAGACAATGGTTGTTTTCTATTAATCATCTTAGCTGAAATAATAGAAATACATTAAATTGTGAATGCCAACTGTTCCTTTAAAAGCCAAAAGCTCAATATCTTCTGTGCCTGTCTGTTTATTTTAGTGAAATAAAATGAAAGTATTGTGATGATTAGATACTTTGAGGCACCTTACAGAAATGCTACTGTATTGCAGAACATAATGAGGCATTTTATTTTCCAGGAACTGCACAAATTAAAAGGAAACATAAGTCACCCAGGTGTGCTACATGACTCTGGCAATGAAACATAATGCTTGATGGTAGCTGAGGCAGAACTGCTCATTTACAGTAAAACTTTTTTTAAATTCCTTATATTTTTAGCTGTGCTCTTCCTGTTTATTTAAGAAAGGGGAAAAAAGTGGAATTTTGGTTTTCCAAAATCTTAGGTCCTTATTATGACTCATCATGTTAATGACAACTGCGGGATTATATGCGCTTTGGGGCAAAGCCACTTGAATTCAAAGAATTTAAGTCTGTGGATGGCAGTACTGTTGTGGGATCCTTCAGAAAGATGAAAGGCCAAGAGTGAGATCTTACTGACTCAAAGAATAGAGATCTTTTTGCCTTGGATTTGGAAACGGGAAGCTACTAACTCTGAGGAAAAGAATTAAAATTAATTTAATACTAATATTTTGTCCAGGATAAGTCTTTTTGGAGCAAACCATCCAGAGCCTTTTGGAGTCTCTGAATTTCCAATGGTAGTTCTTTATATGCCCCAGCAGCTGGTTGTCTTTTTTAGAGATGTCATGGATGCTAGACATTTGGCTTAATCCCAGTTTGAAGTTTTCTACCTAATCAAAGGTTGAATAGGTATTGTGCTTCCTACCTTACTAAATGCTTGCTGAGATTATCCTCTGTCACTTGCTATGCTTATTATCACCGTATCCCCAAAGAACCATCCTCTCTGATGTGGTGCTTTCAGAAGTGTTATTTCATCACTGAAAAGATGGATTCCAAATGAAAAGGCACTTGCTACAGAAATGACTTTTCATCTCAGGAAGATAAAAGGAGCTGCCTGTGGCTAGGTCTGGATTGTGCTACTTTTCTTGCACTTCCCTATTGATTTTTGAGCTTCAGGCCTTCCCTTGGCCTAAAACGGGGGATAATGTGAATTCAGAGGGATTGCAACCATAGAAAGAACAGAAATGGTGTGAGATGGAGATAAAGATCAGTTCTTGAAGTTCATAGAAGATGATGTCTCGAGAGAATTGGTCCAGGGAGAAGGGAGAAAGGAGAAAGCAGAAAGCAGGTTGAAGGATCAAATAGAAGGAAGGAAGGTGAGAGCAAGCCTTGAAGGACTTGCTCGTGTTGTGGTCATACATGATAAATCTGTGTCCTATCCCACTGAAGCGATGCCATGGGTAATCTGTCTTCTTGGCAGTTTATGATAACAACAAAGTTTGGACTCGGTGGGTCTAGGATTCCAACAAAACTGGTTTGGCCTCTGTCCGGGCTGAGAAAAGAATATCCTTCTGCAGTCAGTCTTATCAGGCAGTCACTGTCCATAAGCCTAAAGAGTGCTTTGACCTTGTAACAGACCATTTGGCAGCCAAACAGAATAGGGTAGGTCATCCCTTGTTCTATCATGGCCCTTTTAGTCCCTGAGAAAAAATAATCCACTCCTGAGAAGTGATTTCTCTGCTATAGTGTAAGTAGCAAAGGTCATTTGGGTCCTAGAGGCAGTACCTTGTTTTCTTAGAGACACGGTAGTTTCCCCAGCCTTCCGCTCCCCCTTCCTTTATGAAGTTGAGCTACATCCTCCTGCTGATGTTCACATCTGGCAGAGTTAGGGTGACTTAGTAGTGTCACTGTTGGGGTTTCTGAGAATGAGATTCTGTTGAAAATATGCTGAAAGGTATTTTCTACTGAAAAAAATTTGACGGTAAAGAAGCCGATGCTTTCTGCCAGCTAGGCCTGCCGAGCTGCCTGGCTTCTCCTGCTCAAGGGCTCACTGGTATGCCCAGCTTCTGAGGCTGACACATTCCTAATCTCTCTGAATTGATGGCTCCCCAGCTACTTGGCTTACAACGCCTTTGGCTCCCCAGCAGCTGGCAGCCTGGATGATTAAGATTTTGTAGAGATTTACTTCCATTTTCCCAAATACATTTTTTGAAAATTCCTTTCAGCAAAAAGTTGGCATTTTTCATGACAAAAGGATTTTCCATTATGCCATCCACATGCAAGATTCTTCTTTCAGAATGGGGCATTTCTGACTGAGTGAAGCCTGTACTTCCATTGTGCTACGCCAGGCATTGGGGATCTGTGTGCTTTGTCTCTCAGGCCTCCTGGGAGGTATGCGAAATTGTGGAGCAGGAGCAAGGATGGTCAATGTCTGAGTTTTGACAGGTCTACAGTTACAGTCAAAATATGGCTTTTACAGAGAAATGATATCCCCTTATTCAACGTATGTTTGACCTATCAGCTTACTTCTTGCAGGTTAGCACAAAGGAGGTGTAACACAGTCATAAGGTAGTCCATTGTACTGTGCCAGCTCCAAGAAGAGTATGTTCTGGGAAAATCTGGAGGCAGTATAAAGGCTTGAGATCTGTTAGCCTGGCACTCAGAAGGTGGTGTTTCTGGACCTTTCTTTTTGCCTCAAGGAATTGTTTCTAAAATGGCACAAATTAGAGACATCTTAGAGATACCTCAACTGCTATTCAGACCTAGATCCCCTGAACTAGGGAACTGCAAGATTTTTCCTATTTGATGATCTAAATCAGCATTAAAAAGATTTAAGTCAGACTTCCTGAACTGAGAGACAAAGCCAAGTGTAAATTTAAGAATGGAATAATTGAAAGCAACACAACTGTCTTAAAAACACACACAGTTGTTCAAAAACATTGTTATCATTTTTTACAATCTTCATTATTTATTACAAAACAGTTCTAGCCTGGGTTGGGTCCTGACTGGATTTCATGCTATAAAATATGAGATTAAGTGAGTTCTTACTCAAAGAGTTTGGAATAGAAATTTAAAATGCCACAACAGATAAAGTAGACAGGCAGGAGGATTAATGGGGAATCTTACTGATTTTGATCAGTGGCGCACTGAGATCTTATCTCACATACCTACTCAACAGCTCAGAAAAGAAAGGAAGGATGGAAGATTTGAAGGGCTAACTTGGAAGGGTAGCACAGGAAAGCTATGTTTACCAAGTGAGGAGGACAGCATTTGCGTCATAACTGTTTATTCAATATCTTACTTTTTCTCATTGTTCCATGTGTAGCTGTAAGCCTTATGCTCTGGTGATCACTCAAACCTTGTTCTGAATTGTTAGAACAGTTCCTGACATGGTTTTGGCTCATGCCAATTCCTCTTTGACAATTCCTGAGTGCAGGAGTTGAGCCAGGCCAGGAACTAGTCCCAGTAGACACTGTGGAGAAGTCCATGCTGTTTTGGAAGCTGAACTGAACAGTATGGACAGAAGCACTCCATGTGGTTCGTCCTGGGAGCAGTGAGTGGTCCTGGGAACATTAAATAGCTACAGCCTGTATATTCACAACACAGCTCGCACTGGCTCCAGTTACACTTGGAAGCGGACCAATGTTCTCTGTGTTAGATCTCAGGGTGTCAAGCAAAGGATTCCTGTTATGGCTCACTGCCTGTGAAAAGTTTGGACTCGATGATCTTGGAGGTCTCTTCCTTAATGATTCTAAGTTGGTTTGAGGGACTGGCCTTGTATCACATTGACAGTCTATGGCTGAAAAACAGGCAGAATTCAATTCTCCAGTCTCTTCAGTGTAAGTTCTCACTTTCTTTCCTTTCCTTCTCATTATTTCTTTCCCTTATTATTCACTGGGGAGCAGATGCATAAATGATCTCATCTAGAAAAGATGACCTAGGTGTTTTTCTGTTCTCCCTGGATCATTTAGATGATGATTCTCACATGTAAAATGTGAATATGCTGGGGAGCAGAGAACTTCTGATCTTCCCCTTTTCCAACTGTCACCAGTTCTTTTTCACTTACTTCAGTGCCTTAATCAATTGACTATAGATTCAGTCCCTATTCGCTTGTTCTCTTGGCCACACGATTCTTACTTTTTTTTCTCTACGTTGCTTGTTCCAACAGAGGCTTCAGAAAAGGAATCACAGAGCAACTCTCTTTTGAACTGGTGTGGGTTGCTCAAGTGCTAGAATACTTCATAGGTGTTGCTTTTTCCAAAAACATGGACATTCCCATGACCACCAGACACTAGCTGTGGGCAGTTTACTTACTGGGTCCCACACCAGTCAGGGCAGAGAGGCTGAGTGCATGTATGATATGGGCTTTAGGCTCTTTAGGCACATGGTATTTCAAATTACAGAACCATAGAAAAATTTAGGTCAGAAGGGAATCACCTAGTCCACCTCCCCACTTAGGGCAGGGCCAACCTCCTAAGTTAGGTCAGGTTGCTCAGGGCCTCATACAGGTGTGTTCTTTGGATCTCAAAGGAAGGAGATCCCACTACTTCTTGGGGCCCCTCTTCCAGTGCTTCACTACGCTTATTGAAATGTCCCTTGCTGAAGTGTGTGATCACTCACTGCTTTTTGTCCTTGTACTATGCACCTCTGAGAACTGCTCTCTATGATCCCCTTTAGGCAGTGGTGGAGGACGGTCCCCTTTAGGCTTCTTTTCTCCAGCTAAATAAATCCAGTTCCTTTAGCCTCTTCTGTTCTATGCTGCAGACCTGTTATCCTCTCATTGGCCCTCCAGAGGACTCTCTCCAGTTTGCCTTGTATGGAAGGGTCCCAAACCATACAGAATATTCCAGATAAGAGCTCATGAGTGATAAGTAGAAGAAATAAACACTGCTTTTGGTTATCTTCTTGCTGTATATGGTTAGCCTTCATTGCTGCAATAATAATCTGCTTGGTTGTGTTCAACTTGCTGTCCACCATGAGCCTCCAGAATATCTTCTGCAGAGCTGCTACCCAAACAGACAGTTCCCAACCTCTGTTGTTGCATGAGGTTATTCCACCTCAGGTGCAGGACTTTGTGTTTGCCTTTGTTCATCTTCATGGCTTTCTGACTAGCCCATTTCTCCAGACTTTAGGTCCCTTTGAATGACAGCCCTGCCCTCCAGTGTGTCAGCTGCTTCCTACAGTTTGGTGTCATCCATGAGGTGGATCCTCACATCGCTCAGGTTGCTGATTAAGGTGTTAGACATATTACCCCAATATTGGCTCAAGGAACATATTCATGACTGGCTACCAGCTGTACTTCAGACCATTGAGTAAAACCCTTCAAGCCAACAGTCCAGCAGTTTTCCCATCAACTTTGTGTCCATCCCTCTAGTTCACATCTCCTCAGCTATGAGGACACTGTGGAAGAGTATGTCAAAAGCCGTGCTGAAATCAAGGTAAATTATCTTTACTGCTCTCCCCTTATCCACAGTCTTTCATCGCGGGAGGCAATCAAGTTGGACAAACACAATTTTCCTTCGGTAATTCTGTGTAGATTGTTTCCAATCATTTTTTACCCTTCATGCGCCTGGGAATGGCTTCTACAAGCTGTTACTTATCATGTCCTATATTGCATCCACCTTCTGCAAAAAATGAAACAACAGTAGCTTCCTTCCAGCCTCTGAGGTAGTAATTTTAATGTGGAAAAATGTTAACATGTAATTAAATATCCATATGTACAGTGGGAAGAATAACAATGTTGGGCACTTCTTTGCAACCTTGATGATATTCTGGCAATGTGTGTGTAAGGGTATAAAGTATAAAAGGGTTAACAAGCAGGCTTTGTGCTGTTTCTCATTAGAGTGAGTCCAGCATTTGGCTTTCAGGCTTAAAGGATATCTCATATCATATGTATACTGCCACATATGTAATTTGTTGGGTAGGACTGGTAACATTGTGGAAATGGCATAGAAATTCCTCACAATCTTTCCTGCCCATAATAGTTTTCCAGAAGACAGAACATAGTGCTGCCCATGCACGTTAAATCTTTGGATGAGCTAATGTAAAATACTTCTGCTGTTCTAATTTCCTCTTGTGTGTATTTTTTCCTGGCTTAGAGTCAGTGACCTAATTCTTTTCTTCATTCTGTTCGAGGTTTTTGATTTTTTCCAAGCTATTCACATCGGACTCTTCCCCACTGTGGAAATCGTGCCTTTTATTTCCGCTTTGTATTAGCACCCTGGGATAGTTGCATTGGCTGCCCTGTTGCTCCTCTGTCCCCAGGCCTGAGGGTAGACACTGAGAATGCGGAAAGGAGAATGTACAGAAGATGACTTCCATAGCATGGTATCTTCCACAAATGGTGACCAAGACCTTCTACTGGACCCACCTAAGGGAGTTCTTGCAAGCCCACATGAAGATCTTCTTGCAGAGTTTACACTGCAAAGAACCCAATTAAAAAGTAGTACCTAGAAGAAAGTAAGTTTGCTTTCCCAGTGTGTTGGCTGGAGAGGTAAACCAGTCAGTGTCTCTCTGTCTGTTTACTTGCCTTTTAAAAGTACATAAAGACTTGCTCAAAACCCTTTTTGACAAGGTGTGTATGGTGCTACATTTAACTAAACAAAATACACAAACAAAAGGCTCCTTAAGTTTTCATAGTTGTGAAATCCTCAAACTAGTGCATGCACGTTTCCCAGCCTAGACTGAGGCATGCTTAGGCCAGTTCAAAGGCATGTAGAGAGCAGACCCAGCACTTTTTCTGTCTTTGATTTTGATTCAAATTCACTTTTTTCATTCTAGCACATATAGGAAGTTGACAAAATGCTACCCTTGCTTTTTTCTTTCATTTGGTTGCACTTCTAGACCTCTATTTTGTTTTTGTTCTGTTTCCCAGCAGTGGTTCCTAGGGGCTACCTTAATAAATATCTGCTTTCAGACTCAGACTTTTTCTTGTAAGGAGATTTTGTGCATTTGCAAAATAATCTCCATGGCACCACTCATGGGCTTAGTGTATTAACCATCACATAGACTGTTTTAAACAGTCTTCCTGTCTTGACAAGAATTGGTATGAGCAGTGTAATCACTGTTTATCTGGGGGAGAAAGAGGATCATTCAATTCAAGAAATAGAAATCCCCAGAACTATGAACATGCATTTGGAGTTTTAACCTAGGAATGAATTGCATCTTTTCCATAGCATAGACAAAGACCTAAAACTAACTGTAAATTATATAGAAATTAAGTTCTGTAACTTCAGTTACAAGTTATACATATGGAAAATTGTTTGCTTGATCTGTGGCTTGTCTCTGTGTAGCCAGTACAATTTCTTGAGCTGCAGAAGGCTGTATACTTGGACTCTGTGACAGGCTGACTTCTCCAGTAAAAGGCCAGCTTTTCCACATTCCTGCAGATGTAAAAGAGCAAATAAGCTGCCTGCCACAAGTGCTTTACCACCTTTAATTCTCAAGCCTTCCTGTCAGGCTAACTGATGTTGCATGGCTCTGAATCTTCAGTCTTTCTCACACTCCTTGTCACTATGATCTTAGGCTTAGTGTTTGCCTTATGTGCTGGTGTGTATTTGTACACATTTTAAAGTAAGAGGAGCAGAGACCCCCCTGGTTTGTCACCAAGACAGCACTAAAGAACTTCTGCATCACTTTTATTTTGGGAACTTTTTAGGAAGAGTTACAAGTTTCCTAGGTCTCCTAGGTATTTTCTTCAGAGCACTCTACTATTCCTTTTACTGCTGGCATTACAAAAAAAAAAAAAAAAAGGAGAAAAGGTATTTTCATTAAAGATAAAATCCAGGAACACATGCAACTTTCTGGTTTTGCTTTGCTTCTGAATGATGAAATGACTCAGAGTATATATAAAAAAGCGTCTCACATTACTTAGAGAACAAAAAAACAACTAAGTTGCTGGCTTGTAAAAAGGAAAAAGAAAGTCTTGAGATGAAAGAGAGTTATATTTTGCCTCAGTCATAAAAACCTGTTTGTTTTTTTGTTGGGCTTTTTTTTCCCCTTTCAGTTGAACTCTTGAAAAAGTGCAATTTCACTTCAAGACATTTTGTTTCATATCACAATGTTAATTTTATTAAGCAATAAGACCAGACAGGGCTTGAATTATTGTGCAATAATTTATGCTTAGGTGCATTCTCAGGCATGAGCCTGAAGGCTTGAGTGTTATCAAGTCCCAGAGTGTTTCACATAAACTATGCTGTGGTTTAAAAAAAAAATAAAAAGAAAAAAGAAAAAACAAAACAAAAGCCAAAAACCAAACCAGGGGAAAGAAAAAAATGTATATATGCTACAAGGGTCTGTGCTTTACAGAGATCACCACCTGAAAGCCCAGGCAGCCTGCCCCCTTGGGATACGTTGGGTTAGTAGTGGCTGTTGGAGTCGTTGTTGGAGGCTCAGCATCTGTTCCTGTGTGGTGTTTTGGGGAAAGCTTCCACTGTCCCTGCTCCGGGGCTGGGCAGGCATGCTGCTGCTCCCCCAGTGCCAAGTCTTTCCCTTGCCCAGGACACTTCTCCAAGATGCAGGGAGCATGAGGCCTAAAAAGGCTGAATCATGGACTTGAACTTCGCTGCAGGGTTTATGTTGGGATATCTGAGCTCACTATAGTTTTGGTTCAAAAAGCACAGAGTGAAACAGGTGAGAGCTGGTACCAAACATGCTTGGCTGAGGGAATCCAGTTACTGAATAAATTCCCATAGAGATGACCTGAATTTTTAACTGAAGTTTGTGACTCACTTACATCTCACTGTCAGACTAAGTCCCATCTCTAGCGAAGGCCACATAAACCTTCCTCTGAGAAAAAAAAATTCATGACAAGAATGTCACTCAACATCGATTACTTTGTTTACCCACTCTGAAAAAAACGTTCTGAAAAACCACCTACAACAAACAACCAAGTGGAGAAACACAGAAAATATAAAAGCAACAATGAACAAACAAATATTCCTCACGAAACAAAGCAGCAACAATAGCCACATGGCAGCACTGAAATGAATGGGGAATAAGGTACCATTTAGTAGTGCTGAATGTATCAGAATCTCATCTTAATCAAATAGCCTTCCCAAATAACATTTAAAATTCTCATCGAATACAGATTAGTTATCTTTTTCTTTCTAACGCTGAAGCAAAAGAATCTAGAAACAAAGTAAACACTCCCCAAACTGCCTGCATTTGCCAATATATTTAGCTCATAAAAAGTTAATGTGAATAACCTATAGCTTTTAACAAAACCTAGAACCTACAGAGGTTTTCCTGACACCACCAACTTAAACCAAAGCTAGTTCATAAGATGAGCCTTTCAAGCACATTTTTCCATCTAATTATCAATAACTTTTAAAGTTTCAAAATTCACATCAGATCAGCGTAAGAGTGTTGTTCAATGAATAACACTTTTCCAAATGTCTCAGTTCTTCCTGGGTCATTTGAATTTCAAAGGGGTGCCTTTCAGTCAGAACAAGATCCCTTCAGGTTTAAGCCACCAGTACCACAAGTCCAAGCTGGAAGGGGAAAGAAGACCACAGATACCAAAGAGGGAGAAAGAAGGTGGGAGTCAGAGAGACAGACAGAATCAACATAAATCTGACATTAACATTGGAGACTGTTATCTGTAATTACAAACTGGGCACATGAGCAGAAGCCAGTACTAGTATATGAGCAGTTGTCCAGCTGGTAGATGGCAAGACAGATTTGCAGGAATATGTGTTTTCCGGAATAATGAAATGTGAAGCAATTGATTAAAAAAAGCCATGTGTAAGGTCAGGAGGGAGAATAGTGACAACAGCAGCAGAAAGCACTGTAGGAGGGGGTGTAGGGGACTTCAGCAGCCCACACAACCCTCATCAGTGGGGCTTGGCCAGAACAGGTGTTGAGTTCCAGCCATGTCCCAGACAGAGTGCCACCATTTGTTCCTGCCAATGTGCACAACTTGAAGAGTGTACACCTATAATGTGTCTACTCCCTGTTCTCACGGGGCTGGGAGCCCAGTGTCCCTCTGACATCCTGGTCCCAGAGGGATTCCCACCACCGTCAGAGGGGTCAGAGGGAGCTCTAGGGGAAGTGGGAGGTCTATCTGTATAAATGTTCTGTAAGGAAAGCTCTGGTGCAAACACTGGGCTGACTGACAGTAAATACATTCCCAGAAAAATGAGCCCTGTGCTGTGAGTACTAGGAAAAGCTCCTAGTTTTCTAACCCTGCATCTGTCAGGAGTTTGCACTGCAGCTCCGGGAAAGCTGCTTTTCTCACCTGCTTCGATTTCCTCCTTCATAAAATGGGGCTGGGAATTCTCATGCCAGAACATTTTTTGCAAATTTGGTTTTCCCTTCCATTCCTCATGGGGATGAAATAAAGTTTTTTGTACAATTATTTTTGGGTTGGGTTTTGTGGTTGGTTTGTTTTTTGGTTTTTGGGTTGGTTTTTTTTTTTGTGTGTGTGTAGAATGATAAAGGGAGAAGAACATATCACCAAGAATTAACCTGTACTTCATAATTTAAGTTAAAGACTCTATTTTTGGAGCAGGGCTAACACCCTTGAGCTAACATCTCCAAGATCTCAGCTGACTATCCTGCATAGAATATTGTGGCTGTTGAACTCTCAAAACTCTTGAACTCTCAAAAACTTGAACTCTACAATT
>NW_008824473.1:3999556-4022493 GCF_000699105.1 Pygoscelis adeliae
TGTTTCCATAAAGAGATCAGTTTTGAAGAACTAGATTTCTAATAAAATTCAAGTTTTAAAAATAATTCTTAATGAACCTTCACCCTAGCTCAAAAGGAAAACAGATAGAATAAGCAGTATTGGCATTTTCTGGAAGAGCTTATGACTATTGTGTTACCAGACTAGCAAAGACTTGCTGACATGGGGAGTGCTGAGGAGAAATAACTCCTCCTTCACTCTGTCCCCCCCTCATCATAACTGCATCCAGTTCTCATGCAGTGTTGCAGTCTGCTCACACGACTTACTCTGCTTCCTTAAATCTCACAAGAAGTTTGAGTCCACCATGTAATAGATGATTACACTTCAGAGCAAATAAAGCCCTCGCTGCAAAACTGTATCCATGGCATAGACATACTACTGTCTCTGTGTCAGCAACAATGAAAAGCATGGGGTTTCTTTTTTTTTTTTTTTCCATTTCAGGTTGAAGTTTTTCAGTTTAGTCTTTCCATGCTTTATATGACAGAGATGTAGCAAATTAATCATGTGCCTATATCAGTGGGAATTTTTATTAAGGCACATGTTGCTTGCTTGGCTCTTTAGAAAGTAATGGTCTGAGGCCGCTCAAATAATTGTGTTAGTGCTACAGAAACAGGCTTGCCTTTGGGATTTCAAGTTACTTTCAGTCAGGGTCTCTCTATGTCTGTCTCTACATTTTTGAAAACACTTTCCCTGAAGTTCTTATTGGTCCATTTCATATCTCCTTTACTTTACTCCCTTGTATGAATGTGATCCATTTTGTTGGATTGCTGCTTGAACAGGGCACTGTCTGCTGCTGCATTAACTATATGGCAACTTCAGTGGTACTTCAGTATATCTTCAGTAACGTGACTGAGAGTTTGGTCACTGCAGGACATAATTCAGAGCTGATGACAGTCACTAGTGGCCATAAACTCCCTGATCTATTTGTCATTGCCATGAATTACAGTATACAAATCACTCTTTCTTTTGTGAGAAAATACAGCAACAGTGAATAAAGAAGATGCAGATGGTGCTTTATAGTGTTCCCCATTTTTTTCTGTTACCTTCCTACAAGGGCAAAAGTGTTTCTTTACCCATGCATTTTCAGTAATTATTTTGGTTCCTAGGGAGGAGCACTCAGCATGGGGAATGGGGAACATTGGATTCCACTCCTGGCTCCACAGTGACCTCTGGATCAAACACAGGGCATTCCTAAAAATACCCCTTCCCTCTTCTGGGAAGTGCTTTGAGATCTGCAGTTGAGAAGTGCCATTGAAGAACTATTAATTTTTTTTACAGGTGGACATTTTTAAAATGTTATTTAATTTTCACCTGTCCCCTGCCCAAAATATACACAGAGGGGGCAGAAAAAGAGTAAGAACAAGAGGGAGAGAAACAAAGCTGCTGTAGCACAGAGGTTGATCTGGAAATAAGCAAAAATCTCTGCCTCTCAATGAAGCATCCTCGGTTAGTTGTGCCAAATCAGTTCCTCATGCAAACCCATTGCATAGGGATGTTGTTAGGTTCTGTGGCCACAGTATCTTTGCCAATCCTGAAGACTTCATTATTTTCTTAATTTGTTACAAGAGGCTGGAGAGGAATAAAAAGAAAGGAAATAGTTTCTAGTGATCCATTTGCAACAATTCTAAGCTGCGGAAGATGTGGGGCCTAAAAACCTTAATGGTGCCTCCTTTAAATATGTATTGTTTCACAGTGGACTGTAATCTCTATTTCCTTGATTGATAGGGCTATACTGCCTAGGAACGAGTGGAATGGATGGGCCAATCAGAAATAAAGACCCAAGAAAAGGTCAAAATGGTGGAGCACTTCACTATATTTCTTGAAAGATGTTGGGTATTAAATGTCAAATGCAATCTTTGTCATGAAAATGAAGTAACAAGCCACTAGTGTGACCCTCTCCTTTGAATGATAGTCTTGTCACTTTTTCTAATGCTCTTTCGCCAGGGTTTAAATTGAGGGAGAATGCTACTTATCTTGTAAAATATTTAAATAATAGAATACATCCTGGAAACAGAAGGAAAGTAAGAAAAAGAGGGAAACAAAAAATCCCTTGTCAGATACTTGCTTTTCAAACTTGGCCTCCTAAATTTTATTTTGTGGTGTGACAAATCAGATACTAAGAGTTCAATACATACTGGTTGCATTATTGTTTTATAGAGACGCTTTCCACTTTGGGTTTTGACTAACCCCAGTCCACCTAGCAGTAGCAACAGGCTTGATGGTGCTTGTCTCAGTATGGGCAGACATTTCTGTTTAGTAAGTGAGACAAAGGAAACACCTGAAAGGAAAGAAATTTGACAGCCTTTACTAGAAATATTACTTCCCCGTTGAGATATATAGCCTTCTACAATGCTCAGCGTTACCTTTTAACACGTCTTTCTATATCATCATAGTACTGCCTCAGAGTTTTTTATCAATAAATATTAAACTTTCTATAGAAGATTCAGCTTCGTCATCAATTCGATGCCCAGTACCTCTCTGCTCTGGCAGTCCTTTATACTGGCATGTCCCCTCTGATCATTGTCAGCTGCATCCACTTCTTTTAAAATTTCCCAGCATAAAAAGTTTTCTGGTCACTGAAGGGCATGTTTGGAGAAGTACATTATGAGACTGCTACTCTGCTGTCACCCTTTCCTTGTAAACATTCTGTTATCTTTTCAAGGGGTGCACTTATTGGCAGGGGTGCCAGGGAAAATAGTATGAAAAGCTTCTGCTGGGAAAGCCAGGCTTGCCAAAGCTCTAATGAAACTTGTTTTATTTATGCACAGGAAGCACAGAGTGAATGCAGGTTGTGGCACATGCCCTGTATAAATGACCCAAGTTGGGTTATATGCCGAAGCATCATGTTTCTACCTCATCCTTCATGCAAAAAATTCACTTCTATTTGGGAGGGAATCAGCAAACAAATAAAATAGTTTTGCAAGTTTGTCCCATGATATTGTTAGTTCTGCAACCTTGCAGTGTGGTTAGTGTTTGGCATGGTTTAACTTATATAAAAATGGGAAATAATTTCAGCTGAGGCAGAATCCCAGCAACCTGCCATCAGGACAAAAACAATTTGTCCCTGACTGTACTGGCAGATAACCCACGGTGGCATTGGTTTGGTGCTGTCACAGAGACAAGGTCACAGTGATTATGTCCAGCCTGTGCAGCAGGCGCACATGAGGACGCTCCCTGCAGCCCTGTGCCTGATGGTTTAGACTGGGAGTTGGGTGTACACCTTTCAGCTTCCCTTCTTGCCTCACACTTCCCTTTCCTGTCACTGAAAGTGCAGGCATGGAAGGATGGGCTTTCACATGTTCGTACTTATCTCAGTATGGAGTAAGGAAGTGACCACAATACATGTCAGAGCCAAGAACTGTGACCTGGGAAGTTCTCCTAGCTCCTCCTGTAAGGATGTATTATAGACATACCTCAACTGAGATTGATGTGGCAAATACTCTGTGCTGAGATTATGGATTGTCTGTTCCCTTTTTCTCTGGACCCTTGGTTTCTCCTGCACTTGGCAAAGTAGCAGAGGTCTAACTTGGCCTCTTACATGCAAAGTATAAAATTCAGACACAGACAAGAGCAGAAAGAGAAGGTTAGCTCTATCAAGAGCAAGCTATAGATGTCACCATGTAGGAAAGAGAATGAGAAATTAAAGGCCTAAATTGTGAATAATGAAAGGGTAACTTGTTCTACATACTGCATTTTTATAGATTTTCAGCAGAAGACTGGAAGTGTCTGAATGGAAAAGAGTGAACTCTATGTAATGGGTTTCACCCTCTATTCACTTTCACTCCATTGAGCTTTCCTTTTTTGACCCCTTTCCTGAGAGAAAAATCCATGAGTCTTCATCTCCTTCCCTGGCTTTGCTGAAGTCCTTAAATAACACATGGCTTTACTGTCCCCACCTGTGAGACTGCCTGGTATGTCCCTGCACTGCATCTCACTTTCCTTCTTTCTTTCTCATTGCCTCATGTTTAACGGGATGACTGATTAGCAGTCTAGGAGTGTATCTTTTGTCAGTTGCTGTGTAGATAAAAGCATTATCTCAAATAGTTCAGCACTGGTACAAGTTTGCTGGATGTGCAGATGTCAGACAAGACAATGTACTGGGTTCATGTTTCCACAGCAATGATCTTGGAGCTACATCTCAACAGGATAGAAATAAATCCCATTTTCTCCCTCTACTGGTCTTTTCTCACCTTGACTGTTCGCCTTATGCACATTTTAGAGTTGCAGTAACAATGCCTCAGTTGATTCTTCCCCTCCAACAAGGACAACCAATAACATCTTTCATATCATCTGAAAGATTGCCGAATAGGGTTTTTCACATATAAAAATTCCCCGCAAGTAATGGGAAAGGGAATAAGGGATACTATCAAAATGAAGTACACTACATTTAAAATGCTTTCATTGTTTTCTTCTTCTACATCTTTACTTTAAAAGAAATTACATTCTTTCTTTCAGGGATTGTTGCTGTGAAGCTGATCAGGCTGAGATCTCTGTTCACACATCTAGAGCTTATTTAATAGTTCAGTCTTGTACAAGACTGTGTCAACTTCTTTGGCCCTCTGAGCTCATTTATTGTCTTTATTCTTTCAAACTCATGTTGCCAGAGTAGGCTTGAAAAAAGTCTCAACAGACAGGAATTTTCCACCTTGTACAGCCCAGATGAAACCAGCTCTGCATTCTACATATCTTCTCCATTCCTTCCTTCATCTCCACCAGCAGTCATAGAAACCTGCCAACTGCAGACCAAAAGGGGATCTTTTCCCATTCAACCACCCAGTGGTTCTTCAAAGACCACAACCACCAGCCAGTTGACCATTCTCACATGGAATATTGCAGAACACTTGCCAGAGCCTCAATTTTCAGGATGTAAGGGAGCAAAGAAAGGACCTTCCCAGAAGCCTCCTGACTCAGCTCAGATTGATGCCGTCCATTCACTTCCCCTTCAGGCTACTGCAGAGGGAAGGTGCTGAACTGTAAGTGGCAGCCGTTTCACTGGAGTGAAGCAGCCTCAAATTCCATCCATGACTTTCTTATTACTAAGCATTCTTTACCACAGCAAAAGTATTTGTCTAATGGTAACCAGATTTGGGTCATAAACCTTAAGCCTATCAAGCTTTATGTTAGCTAATGTTTACCTTATTGTATTTTTTTTTTTACTCTCTCTCTCTCTCTGGTAAAAAAGACATTGCTGTAAAGGGAATGCAGGGAAGCAAATAAAGCAAAGGAAATCAGGAAATACTATGAACTGCATGTGACTCGCAGCTGCAGAGTTCCTCACAGTAAAGAACCCTGCCTCAACAAAGTGGCTTATGTGCTTTAACAAATATCAGCTGTTTGTTTGGGGTGTAATGAACAAACTAGAGCCAGAGTGACAACTGCTTCAAGTAGTTATGAAGACAGCTTGCAAACTATGGCCCCACTTGTTTCAGATTCTAAATGACGACAGACAGGCTGCTGTTGCTGCCAGCTTTATTTCTGAGCACTTTTATTTCCATATTTCAAAGGTCAGTGTGTGGTGGCGATGGCAGCCAAAGAAAGTCTGTGTGAATGGTGTGTGTGTGCCTGTGTCTTTGTGAGAGAGAGAAAAAAAAAGAAAGAAAAGCATTTTTCAGCATTACCAGTAACTGCTACATTAATAATAAACTCTTAATGAAGTGTTTATAAAATGTTAAAACCTAGGAGCCCAGATGAGTTTGGGGTTTCTTTGCTGCAGGCATCACTTATATGTGTAGCGAGGGGGACTCTGCCCTGAGGAATTTACAGTGCTAATGGTAGAGATGGCAGAACAGTGATCCCAGGGAAACTCAATGTTGTTCTTCTACAGAGAGCCATGGAAACATGAAATAACTTATCCAGGCACATAGAGGGTTTTACATCCAGGTAAAACCTGAATTGATTGGAAATCCCCTGAATCTCAGACCATTACTTAGGCTGCATGTTTTCCTTCCTTTAATACCTATAATTTATGTTTTATAATGCTGTTGATTTACATTTATACAGAGGTTGAGAATTTTGTGGTATATAATAATCATCTAAAAGAACCAACCCTTTTGCTGAAGAGATTATCACATATATGGAACAATGCCTGGTGGAACTTCTACAGGATTTTTGGAGAAATTTTACCAAAGTACTAGTTTGATTTTTCCACAAAGTGACTATTATTATTATTTTGCATGCTTTCTTTTCTTTAATGAATTTATCTACTAAATATCTCATGAGATAAACGTGAAATAGCACAGGAATGGAGGTGAAGGAATAAGGAGAGAGCTGAAAGGAATGGGTTCCTTGGTGAGACATGGACAGGAGAAGCCGTCTTGGTCCCAGAACTGGGGTCTCATTTCAAGCACACCTTGGTCACACCAGGATTTGTGGGAGAAAGGTCTGAAGGGTATATGAAAGGAATGAGCAAGTTAAGGGTCTCAACAGAGGAATGGCAGGAGGTAACATAAATTCTGTGGAGATTTAAAAGCAAGAGATTTGCATGTGATGCAACAGGGGTGAAGTCATTGTGCTGATTTCCAAGGAAAAGATTGTGGATTTATGTGAGCCACCTGGGTAGACTGGAAAAAGAAACCAAGCAGGGTCAAGGCAGCATCTTGGCTGTAATGACAAGGAAGGCAGGTCAGGAGGTATGGAATTGCTAATGAAATAGGTGGAAGGTTATGAAAACATAGAGAATAGTGTGACAAAAGTAGAGAGGCATTTGTGAGATGATATGGATGTAAAAGTGACAGCAGTTACTCTGGCTGTTGGGAGAGAGTGCGGCCGACAGCTCAATGGTTGGAAGGCTTGGATACAGGGAAGTCTATGAATTCTCTTCTCAGACAGTTACGTATGTGACCTGAGATCACAGTGACAGGGAGGAAGGAGGAATATAAATAATGCATCCTGTCCTTCCCATCAAGCTTATGATCCTTTGCAAGATGTGCTTTTTCCCAATTTACAGGAAATTAGAAATTTCTTCAACCAAATCCAAAAATAAATGCAAAACAATTGATGAAGGACAATAGACTGCAGCCAAAGGTAGACAAATGCTCCTCCAGTGAACTCTGAAGTGTTTATTAATCAGATGTAAATAGCCTTGCTTCTAATACAGTCCAGGTTTAGCAGCTGCCTAATCTTGTTTTTTCCCTGGTTTAGAAAAGACAGAGTAATTTCACTTACTCTTGAGCCCACTCCCAGACACCTCTTTGATTCAGAAACACTCTTAAGCATATATGTCATTGTAAACATCTGTGTTTCTCCAATATCCACTATCAATGAGGCTCCGTATATAGTTTTTTTACCCATTTAAATTCTGGTTCATCACCTGTTTAAATTATGTGTTCATGGGAAGAGACTGATAAATTTTGAGAGGTTTCCTTGTCTTGGTGTTTCCTTTCCTTTATGGAGAATTGTCTCTTCCATAACAGATTTGATCGGTTGATGTGTGATGCATCCTTGCAGGAAAAGCCCACATTAAGCTACATGTGCCTGAGGAACAGAGCATCAAGAGAAAAATAGCTGATGAAAGAAATAAAAGTGCTGAATTATCTGACATTATGCATTCCTAACGTATGAAAGCTTTACTCTGAAAAGCTGAGAAAAAATCCTACTGACTTTGATTATTCCCTTATGTAGGATAATTTGCAATATCTACTGGTGACATGTGAGTTGTAAACTAACTATAAGTAAAATTTGAATCCCTTTATGATAGCCCTCTTCTTAGTTTCTTTCATAATAATAGTTTAGTCTGCTTCAACCTCACTTGGCAGATTTCCCAGCCTGTCTTTTTGTAGGGCAGCTCCATTAAATTCAACAGACAGCATATGCCACTCTGAAGTAGCCATTTCACGAGTGGTCTCTGAATTTCTTTTAGTGCTGAGTGCATTCAGTTTCTGTTTTTCTCCTGCTAATCTTAGTCTTACAGTACATGCTCACACAGGTTTTTCCAAGGGCAGTTCAATCTCAGCTGCTCCAGTGCTGCTGAAATGAGGGAGGCAGGGAGCTATTGCTCTAGCTGTCTCTTATGGCTGTCATTTATAGTTCTTTTCCCAGTTAAAGTCCCTGGAAATTTTTGCTTCTTAGCAAAGAAGCTGAGGTAGTGTCCTAGCTTCCCTCTTCTACTGCACAGTTGTTTGTGTATAGAAATTGGAGTGCTAAGCTTAAATGCAGATATGCTTTTAAGTCTCAGTAAATCCCAAAATAGCATAAATAAAAACTTGAAAATTAAAGTGCCTTTTTCTGTTACTACTAATGAGCGATTAGGTTTGTTCTCAGTAACATTTCTACAGGTGGCAGTTGTAAATGGTAATAAAGATGCAATATTACTAAGCAAGTACATGGTAGATGATAGTGAAGATAAGTGCTGTTTAGTGTGTATCAGAACAGATTGAGAAGGAGGCTTAGCAACACCTCAGTAAAGCATGGCAGCATTTAATACTCGGCTTATTTTTTTCTTGTTTTATAGAGCTGAGCTGTTTACTTTTAAGTTTGGCTGTTTGTTATTTCCTTCAAGGGTGGACACCATAAGGAAAGGAGATAATCTGTTGCCAAGGCCACTCAATGGGTAAATGACTAAGATGAGACCAAAATACAGGTTTTGACTACCACAGTTATTGAGGTGAGCAGTGTTAAGCTGGGCTCTGACACCGTATCTATGACTCTACAGCTGATACTTTCAGAAAGACATTACCATTTGAAACTGGAGTTGATCAGCCATGTTGATTAATGTGTTTGATTTAGTGGCAAATAACTACAAAAAGGATTGAATATAGATAACTGATATCGCTCAGGTCCAAGTAAACAATTGAATGTAAGAGATCATGGATTTCAGGGATGTCTTATAAAGTAGGCTAGTGATAACAATGTTACTGGGTTTTCTTTTTCTCTGAAAAGTGGAGAAAAATATCCTTTCCCGTGGATTTACCTCATCTGGGATTCAGTGGGCCAGGACAAGGCAAACCGTACACTTTACCTCCACCATGTTAGACTTCTGCATGATTGACGTCTCCCAGGCTATTTGTGAGCGAAGTGATGTGCCAGTGCAGAGTGGCTTGTAGGGAGGGTCTTATTTTAGAAGCATATTGAGTATGCTGGGAGATTGCCATTTTTCTCCTTAGGTAGTCTCTATCTTTATTCTTCTTTGACAAGAAACTTAGGCTTTGATGCCAAGAAGCACAATGAAAAAGAATGGTTTTCCCTTGCCCATTATCTTCCTCTTTGTTGAACCTGAGAATGCAGCTATTTATTTCTATGAGAGGTTAACTCAAGAGTGGCAAGCTACTTTTTAATTTTCATTTATTTTCTCATATCCTATTTCTGCTTTATGATGGAACGAATTGAATTTTTTTAGTACTTTTTAAGACCAGGTTAAAAAAAAAGGTGAATAGGCAATTATAGCATGGAAATTACATTTAAAAACCCCTTGCTATAGCTGCCATTCCTGCAGCATTTCTAGTTTTGTCTTTATTATAATACCAGCATCCATTCTCCTTATAATCAGCTGTATTTCTCTTCATTACTAGCAACAGAGAAAGGGGGGGAAAAAAGTAATACAAAGAACTGCAGATCAAGCAGAAAATACTGACATACTAAGTTAATAAGGGATTCCCCCAAAGGTTGTCTTCTGAGACCCCAGTCATGAAGTGTTTAGGACCTTTACTCATCAGCACAGGCAGACATTTCTGCAGTTCAAGGTTCTTAATGTGTTCTGTACCCCACAGGCCTTACACTTGCAGAAAGAGGAGGGAGAGGAATCTTTATTAAGCAAAACCTTTCTCATTTTCACATCTGCTCTACAGGGTGATGCCACTCTGCAAACAGACTTTCAAAATGTAGATTTTTTCTGGCAAGACTTATGCTTTGCTCCTGAGAATTAAACCTAATGTATTGATGGAACAGTACAGTGTCAAGTTTCACTATGTCAGATGGTCTGTGAAGGACTAGAGGGGCTAGGAGATCCTTCCTCAGAAAATTATTTTGAAATTCCTGACAGCTGGTGCAATCTGGCACATTTTAAAAGCAAAATATTTGCCCAGAAACACTTTCAAATCTTTGTATTAAATTCCATGTCACTTATTTGCTTACTTACATTGTATCTTAAGGTGGCTCAAGGACAAGTAATTCTTTTCCACTGCGGGTACAGTAGCAGTATTCAGAGGGGAGCAATACCATGAAAAGTGAAGTCACACTCTTCATTGTGGTGTTTCATATTTGAATAATATTGCTCAAAATATCAACCAAAAGTTGAGATCAAAAATGAAGAGGTCATAGCATATGAAGATGTCATAGGATAAATGAGGAGGTCATAGGATAAAATATGTTCTTTGTTTGGGAGCCAGGAGTGGAGGAAATGATGGCATGCTATAGGCTTAACTGCCAAGGGAATGGGGAAGGCATTTTGCTAAAACCAATGTCTTCACATCAGGAAAATGGCAGGATGAACATGATTATGCAGGTTTTGGATGAAAAATAGCTGGGCAAAACTCAAGTGATGCTGGTCAGTGAACTGAAGTAAAAAGCTGGTTGAGTATCATCTCAGCCTCCCCACTGAAGGTATATACCTATTTTTCAACATGTGACAACGTCTTGGGAAGACGAGGGAGTTGTGTTTATCTGCTGATGAAGTTGGGATGAACAGCTAATGTTGTTTTCTAAATAGCGAGGTAAGAGTGAACAGAAGTCTGGGAAACATCCATTTAAGGCATGATTGTATCCATCCATGAATATAACCTTCCCCAAAGGAATAACCAAAGCTGAGCGAAAAACGTGAGGCAGAAGGCTGATACCATGTATCCGATGGCTTGGCCCGGTGTGAACATAACAGGTCTTTAGAGAAGTCTTCCAGCTACTCAGGTCAGCTTTTGATGCCAGTTTACAGCTCTTGTCCTAACTTACACAGCAATTAATGGATCGAGTCTCAGCTATATAAAAGACTAAATTTCTGTCGCAGCTAGGGAGATTACAAATACCAAATATAAAAACTTATTTGTTTGGGAAAAGAAGGGGGTGGAGAAAGAAGGTTCACTGGAATGGCCTGGCCTTGGAGAGCATGCAAATCCAAGTTCTGACCACATTTTAGCATGCATTGTAAAACATTTACATCCTATGTGTGAGCCTGTCGTGGTTTAACCTCAATTGACAACTGAGCACCACACAGCCGCTCGCTCACTCCCTCCCCCCTGGTGGGATGGGGGGGAGAATTGGAAGAGCACAAGTGAGAAAAACTCATGGGTTGAGATAAAAACAGTTTAATAATTGAAATAATAATAATAATAATATACAAAGCAAGTGATGCACAATGCAATTGCTCACCACCCACTGATCGATGCCCAGCCAGTCCCTGAGCAGTGGCCAGCTTTCCCCAGTTGATGTACTGAGCATGACATCACATGGTATGGAATGTCCCTTTGGCCAGTTTGGGTCAGCTGTCCTGGCTGTGCCCCCTCCCAGCTCCTTGTGCCCCTCCAGCCTTCTCAGTCGGTAGAGCGTGGGGAGCTGAAAAGTCCTTGGCTAGTGTAAGCACTACTTAGCAACAACTAAAACATTGGTGTGTTATCAACTTTGTTCTCATCCTAAATCCAAAACACAGCCCTGTACCAGCTACTAGTAAGAAAATTAACTCTATCCCTGCTGAAACCAGGACAGAGCCATAATCTCAGATTTATTCCTGAATTTATATTTTCAAAAAATCTGTAGTCCAAGCTGAATTTTAGCCTCCAAGATGGCAAAGTGGCAGTAACCCTGAAATTCCCGAGGGATTTTACTGTTGCTTTTGATTTGTATGTGGAAAATCCTCATATCTTAACACTGACGCTTATGACTGTACTAAGAAAAGTAAGATGTAATAAGGTTGAATTCCACATGAAAGTAGAGGTAAATCTGTGGGTAGAATGGAGAAATATAGGTAGCAGAATGATCTTTGTACCAGGATACATGCATTGATTTCAGGTGCTGGTTCACAGTTTTCTAAACTATGGGTGGAAGGCTGTTAGTGGGTTTTATCTCATGGGTAGATGACCACACAGTGATTTAATTTATACCTTGTTTAAATATAAAAACAATGTGGCTTATCACTAGCACCTACCTTAGAGAAAACAGCCCTATATAGCAGACCAGCTGTTCTAGGTAAACAAAGCATGACACATGGGATCCATGCTATATACTACCTGTGGGGATTCTGAGGACTAAAATGCATTCAGTTCTAAAACATATCTAAAATTAAGTTTAATTGAGTAGATGAATCAGAAGAAGTCCTATTACTTTATCTGGACTAATACAAAGGCTAATGAAGGATGGCCTTGGTGCAGAAGTCTGTTAAGCCCATGGATATTTATAAGTTGGGTATAGCAAACTTCCCCACACTATTTGTTAATTAATTAATTTTATTTATTTATTAAAAAGAATGCTATTTATTTTATCTGTTCTCTAGGAAAGACTGCTTCTTAATGCTTGGCCCCAGTATTTAGCTGAGTTTAGTTGCTTTTCCTTCCTGCCTTCTGTCCTACCTGTCCCTGCAATTTTTGAAGAGACCGCACCACAGAAGCAGAGGCCTGGAGAGACCCCTGCAACCGAGGCAGTGCAGCATTGGCTTGAGGCTTGTAGTTTGTAGGAAGAATAATAGCTTTGAATATCAGTGGCCATGGTGCGTGAGCCTAAGGGCTCAGGTAAGTGCTGGCTTGGGGATCTCTGCACCGCACCGTCTTCCCTGGTCTTGATTGCCATGGTTGTTCAGCCCTTGTCTTCCCTGACTGGTGACTGTAAAAAGGACATTTATGAGTTGTACACCTGTCTGACCTCGAGCTACCGAGGTCAGAAAAATCTAGCAGGATCAGTTCACTCATCCTCTGCATTTGCCAATAATGTTACTTATATTAATGTGTCTTTTCAAATGCTGTGTTATTGAATGAAATAATTGGTGAAGGTGAAGTTGGAGATACTATTAAAAAAATTGCAGTTAGTTTCATGTGTATTGAAGGCAAATTTGGAGGCTGGTGCTCTACAGACATGCAATGAATTATCTCTTTAATCTCTTATATTGAAACCTAGCAATAAACTAAGGAAAGATGAAATTGATCTGCAAGAACTTGATGGGGAGAAAGCAAGGACTACAGAAAACCAGAAATATTATGCATAATTAAGAAAATTGCTAATGATCACTTTAATCAATGCAATTAGAAATGGAAAGGCTGCTAGGTCAAGTATTCCATCTAAGGCCTCTGACAGCTTATTTCCTTATCACTGAGAGAACAGTTTTCAATTTCATGCCTGATTTTGGCTCATCCTTCACTTCCAGCTAACCAACAAAATCTGTCTGAATTTCACAGATCTGATCTTATTTTTTCCTGAAAGCTTAAAGCATTTGCAAGGATGGAGGGTTAAAAATATGAGGGATTTCCTTTAGAAAACACTCTTCCATAGCTCAGCCTAATCAGCGAGGAATTTAAGCTAAATTAACAGCTTTGCATTTATTCTCTGCCCTGGTCCTTAGCAGCAGCTTGCACCTTTGGCAGACTACAAGAATTTGGGGGGTAGGGCTGTGGGCAACTGAGGTTCTCATTAAGATAGGGTTGCACTGTGTCATGACTTGGGCACTTTCTGCCAGGTAGCTACAAGCTCCCCAAAACATCCCCATGAGCCTTCAGAATAATGTCACTGCGGTTTGGGCGCAGGCCCCAGCAGGCCCGAACTGGAGCAGCTGCCCTGTATGACATTTTGCAGGGCACCGGTATGTCCAGCTGACCCATGCCTCCAGACTCAGTAACAAGCCAGAAGAAGGAGGGGAAGCACTCTGCTGGTTCTACCTCTGCTGATAAAGGACCTTGGCAGCGATGGGGTTTGGGTGGCACTTAAGGCTAGCGCTCCAGCGTATGTTTCTGCATCCAGGTAAACTGAGGTTCATCACATCAAATGTAAGTAGGTCCACAGCCTTATTAAAGCAACAGGCCCATATTCCTCCCTAGCTCAGTTGCTGGAGCCAGTTTTTTGTCAAGAAAGACTGGGTGGGGAGGGAGAGGACTGTATGTAAAGTGGTAGAGAGGACATGCCTGTCCATGCATCACAAAAATCGGATATAGATCTGTATAACCTGAAAGATGCAACGAACACTTGAGTCCTCCTCTCTGTTCCCACCTTGGTCTTAAACAATAGGATTGATGTAGTGTAGGATAGGTATAAGAAAACTGAGTAGTAGGGATAAAAATTGACTGTCTCATGCTGTGTGTGTAAACAGATTAAATACAATTTTAAATACATACTCCAAACACTGCACTTACATAGCAAGATGCTCTTTGAATTTTGAAAGACAAGAATGTTTCCCCATGGAGACCAGACCTGATTTACACCTACGCTGGATGAGACTGTGGACCAGGAAACTGAAGTATGGACAAAGAATAGGAGCGGGGAAAGAAGGAAAATTTCGGGGGTAAAGTGGTGAATAAGCATTTTATTTGCGGGGGGGGGGGGGGGTATTTCCACAAAAACAAGAAAAAAAAATACTTGGGGGGGGGGGGGAGGTTTTACACACAAACACAGAAAAAAAGATACTGAATAGTAGTATTGTTTGGGTGTTTTTCCTGTTTAAAATGACTAATGTCCCTAGAGCCATAGGTCAAAATTTAGGCAGGATTGGCTTTGCCCTTCATCCTCAGTTTTCATCTCCATGGGAATAGATTAGTGCTTAGCAGCACACGCTACAGCAGGAAATGGTCTCAGTGTGTGCCATTCCTCTGACCAAGAGCATTTCCTTGCTCAGTACACTTCTATGATTGACTCAGGGTTTCTTTTTTCATGTACAGCAAAGCCTTCTGCATTATTATAAGCAAATGATGAAGCTGCAGAATTGTATTACTTATGTAATTTAATTTGTGCTTTTTGCATCTCCCAGTAGGAGAATATATATATATATATAAAATATATATATATATATATATATAAAAACCAGGATTTTTCAGCTTTCTGTGCTTTGATTGTCCATATGCTCCTTTTCTTCTACCCTGGATGGAGTCTGTAAATATAAAGCAATCAGGAGAACCAACGAATTAGATCAGTGTTTAAATTAAGACAACTTATTTCTAGTTTTCACAGAATACTAATCAGACCTGCTTCATCTGACACACTTGCTAAGGTCATTTTTCACTTGAATTAACACAAAATTAGAGGAGTAAATCAGTGGTACATATGTTGTTTAGATTAGTTACCACTAAAGTCTCTCAACTAACCAGACATATGGATAAGCTAGGCACAGATTAAGCAGGTCTGAGTTGTCATTAAAATCCTATTCTTGTGATAAATATTGTAATACAAACAAATATATGGCAAATGTAACCAAGACTGCATTCAATTTCAGGGTAATATTGATGCAACAACTATTCTGTATGTGACATGAATTGGTTCAAGGCTTGTTAACAGATGACAATAGAAAACAAAATAACCATGTTAGCTTTCTTTTAATTGTCTCCCTAGGTAGATGTGGAAGAATTTTTAACTTTGCATATTTAAAACAGTAATTACCCAAATAACCAGAAATTATTTGTAGCTGTAGGTGGGGTTTGGGTGGCAAATTGAAGAACTTGAATTTTTGAAAAAACAATGTAGTTCAGCCTTAGAAAGTCAGCTCTTCTTAATAATAACAACACATTGAAGTCATCACCAAGCATTGCAATAGGTCGTTTTTTTTTCTTCTTCATTGTAGGCTGGAGTAGGAGCCTAATAGAATTAGGTGCTCTAAACGCTCTAAAATTCAGAAACAGGTGGCAAAATCACAGAGGGACCTTTTAAAATACAACTTTAGGACCTTATTATTTAGTCAGTATGATGGGCGTCTGTACAGAATATCAATACCTCTGCTCTTCCGTGGCTCAGAGGAATCTGTTGGCAGGAGCGTACACTGGCCCAGGGGAACCCCTGTGAGCTGCTGTGCATGTACTTCATTCTTCATAATGTTGTCGTTGGTTCTTCATTGGTTGTTGCAATGGCTTTCACAGGTGAGGCTGGCACAGGGGCTCCTTGGCTTTTACGATCGTCAGTTGTGAGCTGTGGCTTGCTGTGGTATTCATATGTTAACTCTTCTGCTGGGGTAAATGCGTTTAGCTCTGCTGACATCTCTTTATGTCAGCGTGTCACCTGATCTTGTATTGGACCCATCTTATTCTGCATCTTTGAACTGCTATTTGCATTTTTCATTCATTTGTAATGTTGTGTTTTATAGTTAGGACACTGATATTTTTGAAATATTATTTTACTTGTTTAATCATGTCATGGTGGTGGGATACAAAGGTGCAGTAGTTGTCTGTATTTTCTGAGCTCTGGATCAATCCTTTTACTTCCTATAGCCAAGAAATGCATTGCCATTGTTCATTTAGTTTTCCTCTCTAGATTCCTGTACCCAAATCCTAGTTGAGACAACAAGAGGCAATGAGTTTGGTCTCATCTTTGGCCCTTTGTTGAGCATCAGAAACTCTTGCCACAGCAGTGACACATCGGGCAGCCTCTGTCCTGGCCTGCAGTAATAGGGGTGAAATAGACACTGACTGTGGTGAGGAAAGCTTACAACTTGCTTGCTGATGCTTTGCCTGGCTTTCGCTAATGCCATTAGTTTCACACTTACATGAACTCTAAACTGCATATATACGGATTCATTATTGCACATAGCCCTGTGTTATTTCCCGGTGACACTGAGCTACTGATCTGTGTTTTTATACTGAAGGGTGGATGGTCAATGACCATACTTTATCCCACAGCTTTTGCACAACTCTGAAATTGCAGCACCGAAAGAGAAATGTATCAGCAAAAATGCTGACTGCATTCATAGACTAACTCCATATCAACTCCATATCAAAGTGTTTATGTTTGCAGGGATGTAAATGTACACTTGATTTAAAGAATTTGCTTTTGTGGTGAAAGCTCTACCAAATCTACTCTTGGTTTCTAAAAGCCACTGTTTTATTTTGTTCTGCTCCTGCTTTAGACTTACTTATATTTATGTGCAACACCAGGATAAAATACTTTTGACTCTCTCCTGCAGTCAACAAGGAAAAAGGGCTTTCAACATTATGCTGCAAGCATTTCAGCTTCTTTCTCCTGAGACTGAAGTATCATAACAATTGAAGTTGTCGATTACTTTTAAAGCAAGCTGTTTATAGAACATTATTCCCAAGGCTTTATTTGCTTGCTTTCTTTGCAAGTAAGATGATGGAGACAGTTCAACTATTAAAAAATCTGCCACCATCCCTTCTACTGAGTTATTACCATCAAAACACCCTCTTTTTGTCTTCTGCCTCAGTCCCCTTATTTGTCAGGTATTTTCCTATGGACTGGAGGGCTTGTGAATAACTATCTGATCCATCACTTATGGACATGAATATCACATAAGGAATATATAGTGAACCAAGCATCTAAAAATTAGAATCAAACATTTTTCTTTTATTTGTTTCTTAGATTCGTTGTTTTGTATTTTGAAGGGCTCCACAATGTGATCATCACATTAAAGAAATGCCTTCTCTTTTGTGTTCCTTACTTTAGGTTAAATAAGGACTTCTGATGACCGATAAACTTTGGGTTTCACAAAAGTCGTTGGACTTGGTAGAGATATTTTGATGAAATATACTGTCTTGTAAAGGAAAAAGATGAAAACTAGCTAATTTAGAAGTCTCTTTTAGTCCTAATTTCCATGAAAATTGATTCACAGCCAAAGAGAAAGATAGTATGATGATGTTTTCCATGATGTATCAGGGGAGTGATTCCCAATGACGGCAAAGAAGCATTAATCCCATCAAACAAGGTCCAGGTAAAACCACATCTGGAGTTTGTTGCTGCTCACTGAGAATGAAACTACAGGGGAACAACTGAAGAGGACTACAGGATTGTAGTCTGCAGGACTATAAATGAAAGGAGAGTACATCTTAGAAATAAAGATGAGCAAACCAAACTGTTTAGATTCATTGAACAAAGATAGGGTAGGGAAAATATTGTTCTGTATGAATATGTGAGGGCATTTTAGATGGCAAAGAGGGAGAGGAGTTGTTTAAGCTAAAGGACAGTGCTTGCTCTGGAAAAAAAATAGATGTGACCTGGCAACAAATAAATGAAATAAATAAATAAATGAAAATAAATGAATGTTGTGTTTATGTTCATATTCAATAGAATAATAGAATAAATAAATTAATGAAAATGGGAGGATGGTTTTGAGACATGACAGGAATAAAGCTCTGGGACAGCTTCTTGACAGGAGTCATAATTGCAAAAGTCATAGCTGTTTTAAGGAGTCTGGTATTTTCACGACTCGATTTATGCAGTGTGGTTGCCTGAAATAGCCAAGGATTGGTCTCATTAACCCAGAAGGTCCCTTCTGCTGTTGAGTACAAGAAACGGCATTTGGGTCAGTAATTAGAGAGCCTTTTAAGTTTGTGTGTGAGGGGGTGAAAAAATCTACATACAATTGTAATTGATTTTCTGTTGTTGTTTTTTAGTTTTGGCTTTAATTTTTGGGCATGTAATGGTTTGACCTTAATGCTATCTTAAAATAGTTTCTGTGGAGGATATACATTATACAAAGTTATATGTGCTAATTAATGCCACACATAATGCAATACAGCTGCTCAGTAGAGAAAAATACTCTATTCTAAATAAAAGAGTACAGTATTAATATATTCCCTGAGTTCAACACCTTTAAATAAGCCCCCAGATTGCTCTATTTGTGGACAAAGCGCCAGTACGTTGGTCACCCTTGAGAAGCTGTGCCCTGAGTCATCAGTCTGCTTAAAGTGTTTTTCTTTTTTTTTTGTTACCGTAGTAACATTCAATAATTTTTTCCCCCCAATTGTTCAGTTTCAGAGGAATTTAGAAAACTCCCAGGGATGAAAACAAAACAATAGCTAGGGGAAACACAGCTGAAGCACTACAGGGGGAACTCCAGACAGCAGATGTTAACTTGTGAGTGTGTGGAGCTCAGGTTTTGTTATCAACAGGAAGTGGTGGTTCTGTAGCTGATGTTTGGTTTCTCTTCCAGTAAATCTGTACCGTTTTAGCAGAAAGCAATATGTGGTTCAAATATTTATAAGTGTATAATTAATTCATGAGAGTCTCTTCTTTTTTTTAACAGAAATGATATTGTGGTAATGGAAAAATAATGGCAACAAAGTATTTGAGAAAAATTGTTAGTGAAGATTTATCTGCAGTTTCTTTTTAAATTCTTTTTTAAGATGAGGACCATTCTACAATTTTTCCTTCTGAATTTTATGTAGGGTACAGAAAAAAATAGGTATATTAATTTGTACTGCATGTTCTCTCTGGTTCATTTTGCTACCGAGTGCTAGAGCTGAGTTGGGTAATACATTTATTATTACCCTGGCAGAGGCTGGGAACAGGAAATGAATGTCTGCTGTCAGGGGAGGAATGGTTCAAAGCCCTGCGAGGTCAACAGACGATTTTCCATTTACTGCAGTGGGTTTGGTTCAGTCTGTTTATCTCTGGTAATTCATTATGGTTTCAAGTGAGGTAAAGGGGCTGCAGAATCAAATCCATGTATGTGTGACTACGGAAAGGCAGTCTGCAGTGTTTAATATACTATGTGCAAGAAGCAGCTGGGTGCTTTTCTTATCAAAACGTGTGACTGAAAGCTGACGGTAGACATTAGAGAACGAAGTACCAGCAAGGAGGAGGGAGTTTAATGCAGTAATAAAGCCAAGCAAATAAGCTGTATAATCAAATCAGAACTATAAATTGTTAAGGAAAATGGGATTTGGTTTATTACATTCTTGCAGTAAATTCTGTCTTTGATTTATAATTTCAACTGCTACACTTGCAAAATACTGAGTTATATTACTATATCTGTTGGGGAAAATTGCTTCACATTGTATGATTCTCTACCTACTGAAACTATAAGCCTGATTAAAATAACATCTGGGAGGGGAGAGTAAAATCCTGTGTACCTTATTCTTCAAATCTGCAGTATTTGATAGCATTCCTAAATATACTATAAGCAATGCTGCTTTTATTTGTTTCACTCACTTTTTCACACTGTAAAAAAAAATGCTGACTTTGTTTATGAGCTAGAGTCCCCCTTCCGTTACTTATATCTGTAAAGAGGTTTTATTTACTTTAAACATATCTCCTGTGCTAAAAATCTTTTTTTACTAATCAAAATGATTTCTACTTCTTAAAGTAAATCTGCTGTTAACCAACTCGTCTTGGAGAAAAATGGCTTTAATCTCAGAGACTGCATTAAACTTAGGAAGAAGCCGAATCAATAAAGGTGAAGGTCATGAAAACACATGATTAGAGCATACAATGGGCTGCCTACTGTACAATAGGGTTATAAAATAAACCAAAACAAAAGCCTATCAGAATACATCAAGAATGAACTTTATGAATAGGTTTCTCTTCAGAATGCTGAATGGTTGGATTTATTTCCCGCGGGTTCTTTTTCCCTCCTTTTCTGCCTCCCTTCCCCCAGCTCCTTTCTCCCTGCTCTTTTCCTCTTGTTTCCTGCTATGTTATAAACTAAATTACCTTGTGGAAAGATTGGTGAGCCCTGATTAACTAATGTGTCAGGTTTTCAATGCCCACAAATATCTTGTGCTGACATGTATGTAGTGTGAAATGAATATTGCTCTGAAATAGGTGAGAAATGGACTACTTCATTATCTGTGTAGCCAGCTTCTATCTCTCTACACACATGTAATACAAATTCCCACATACAATTCTTAGCTGTTTTTTTGGAGTGGGAATCAGGGGAGAGATTGGGGGATGGGTCTGTAAATAGGAGGATTGAATAGCAGCCACAATGATTGAGGACTTGGTTTAGATCCTAGAGCTTAATAACAGTTAGGGTTAATGGCTTGAGGTGATTAACTGGTTCCAACCAGTCACTAATCTGCAGGAGGTGTCTTTAGTCTTGTTCATTATTGGTAAGAAATGACACCCTAGCATTTTGCTTTAACTTTGTTCTTTTGTTGTTGACAAATGAGTCTGAAAACAAATGTGGTGGAATCAAAACCTGCACCGTGGTGCCACTTTCCTGGTGCTCACACCAAGGGCTGCCCCAAAGCTGGGGTGGAGCTCTGACCTGACCATGCTGGCAAAAATTTGGTTCCTAATTCTGTACCTAAATGTCTGTTTTTTCTTTTCTTTTCTCCCTGAGCATACTGCACACCTAGTAATTCTCAGCGCTATTGAAAATCAGGACATTCACTTAACTAAATGTGGATTTGAGTTTATCCTTGTATTTTAAAAGCTGGGATATTAATTTTTACCCAGAGCTAAATTCACAGTAGTGAAGTTACCTTTGCCCACTCCCAGGATATTTCACCTGTAGTGTGGCAACACTGAAGGGAATTTGCAGGAGCTGACTATAGGGGTTTTAATCTTGATCCCCTGCACTAGCCTAAGCCAAGTAGAAATCTTGACAATCCACTTCAGCAGGGATGACAAGAGCAATACTGGAAATTTCACTGCAGTGGATCCAAAGCTGTTGATAAGAATGCACAAAATTATTAAGTTAAAGCTGGAGCAGGCATCAATCATTTTGAAAGGAAGCCGTTTGATTTTTTCCTCAAAGTCCAATCTGACCTGACACCAGCCTGACAACATCCTTTTATTCTATACAGGCCCATCACTGTCTCATTCTGCTACAGTAAAAAAAAAAAAAAAAAAAAAAGGAACAGCAATGTTAGTGTGTATGAGGGGAATGGGAGAAGGGGAAAACAGGAAAGGCTAAAGGTGTACAGATACAAAAAGAAAATACCTTTTAAATACTAATTTAAACTTGCTCTAATGTTGCATGCCTGTTTGTCACCTCCACAGAGGCACTTGAACAGTGACTGGCTCATGCAATTACCCTTTGAGATAAAATACGTAAGAAAAGCCTAGCATTATCTTTTATTTGAAATATTAAATATGCCCTACCTCTCTCTTTTATATCACAGCTGCTAGAAAAGAAAAGAAAAGAAAAGAAAAGAAGAAAGGGAAGGGAAGGGAAGGGAAGGGAAGGGAAGAGAAGGGAAGAGAAGAGAAGAGAAGAGAAGAGAAGAGAAGAGAAGAGAAGAGAAGAGAAGAGAAGAGAAGAGAAGAGAAGAGAAGAGAAGAGAAGAGAAGAGAAGAGAAGAGAAGAGAAGAGAAGAGAAGAGAAGAGAAGAGAAGAGAAGAGAAGAGAAGAGAAGAGAAGAGAAGAGAAGAGAAGAGAAGAGAAGAGAAGAGAAGAGAAGAGAAGAGAAGAGAAGAGAAGAGAAGAGAAGAGAAGAGAAGAGAGAAAGAGCAGAGGACCGCTCCTATTCACTACCATTCACTACCGAAAGAGGAGGAGTTCCAAGGAAACCTCGATGCAGAGGAAGCTTTGGCGGTAACAATGGATGTCTTGGATAAAGAACAGTAGCTGGCGAGAGATTACACTGACTAGAATTAAATCAGGCTTTGTGCAAAATATACCTATCTTTGCTGTCAAACTTAAAGCTAGCATGCTATTGAAAATCAGGATAGAGGCTCTGCTGCGTTCTAGGCTGCCACTGTGACTCGAGTGGCCTATTTATTTAAATGACTGCACTTTGTGCACACACAGTAAACTGTTTCCTGTGAGTTGAGAAGTTTGTAAAATTACATTACAAAGTCAACATTGACTGTGACACACATGGGATTCCTCGTATGGTGAGCCGAACAGGATAGCATGATGTTTTTCAGGTGCACACTTCACAAAATGGGTGAGTTTTTACAGCAAAATCGAAAGCAGTAAGCCCTGGAACCCATTTAAACGACTGCTTTAGACCTGATCTGCCTGCTGTTATGATTAAAGATTATAGTGTAAATAACAGTTTAGTCCTAATGCAGAAGATGTCACAGAGGACAGTGGATAAAGGACTGTTTGCACCAGTTCACATCCAGGCACAAGTGCCACAGATTGACTGGTTTGATCTGGGTGGTTAGGAAGCCTCATCACTCCTCTTTCC
>NW_008824473.1:4022541-4026276 GCF_000699105.1 Pygoscelis adeliae
CTAGCGTCTGTAGCACAGTTTTAAGGAGCCCCTCTGTACTGGCTGTCCCCTATGACCACATAAGCACATAAAAACCAGGTGGAGAGGAATTTCTGACCTTTTCTGGGCAATATAATAATGTATGCTCCTGGACTGGTGGTCTGTGTCTCTCTCACCATGTTGTGGGAGGTGAAGCTAAACTTCCTTGTACCAGACTTATCCTTGGCCCGCTGCATCCCCATAGCAATGGCTTTAGCACCTATGTGCAAGTCTATGTGCCATTTCTGGGCTGTGGCTCATGTCCAGAGGCTTCGGTGTCCCCACCGTGTATCCGTGCTGAAGGCAGAGGAGGGATTGCATGTGCATAAGCTGCTACATGCCAAAAGTTCATTGCCACATAAAAAGATATTGGCAGCATGGGAAATAGGGTGACTGGAGCTCTGGGATGCCCATGGGACACACATACATGGCAGCCTGGACACATTCCTGGTGGCCTGTTGCCTTTCCTGGCCATGTGTTTTGTGAAGGAAGGACTAGTGCACGCTGAAAATTTGGCCATCAAATCAGTTGAAGGTAGCTTGAAGCTCTCCAGAGTGGGGGACACAACAGCGGTGACTCCTGTGGCTCTCCATGCAGATGAAGATGGTGGAGGTTAGAGTGAGATTTGAGGATAAAGGTACTTTTTAATCTAGTGTCCCTTTCACCATCTCTTATATCAGCTGCCCTCTTTTCCACCCTATTAACTGTATGAGCATACCCTTTTATCAGCTTAAAGGCCTTAAAATACAGTATTTTGTATGTGGATTAAGGGCAATGTGCAGCTCTAAGTAACTCATGCTGATGAATTCCTCTTTGGGGTGAAGTTGTAGAGGAGTGCTGCAAGGTTGCATGGCTTTTCTGTGTCACAGAAATATCAGATAAATAGATGCAATTTGTCAAAACCCCAGTTAGAGTAATACATTTGTGCCTGAATACAGTATTTCCCCTAGAGTTTAAATAAGTTTACTCACATTCAATATAAGAAACCAGAATGTATTTACTTTCAGCTTTATAACTAAACCCATGACAATTTATTTTGTATGAAAGGTTAAATGACTTAATAATGGCTTTCTCAGAATGTTTTCCTATTTTCTGGATGTTGGAAAAGAAGTGCATTTTTTTTTCTCCTAGATAGCGAAAAAATGCATCATTATGTTCTTGCTTTAGCTGTGTAAATGACCTTACTGATAAATGAAAATTGATACTTCAAAGCCCTAGTTTATTATAGCCTGATGGCATGTTAGCCCTTATCATTCAAGGCAGTATTTAACTCTGAATAATATATTATGCTAACTCTCTGAAATTGTTATTATGAGATTTTAATGCACCATAAAACACGTCTTATGATCTTCAGCACGCTAAAATGTCAGTCTAACATATTCATCTAACATATCTTGGAAAGCAGTAGTTTGACAAAATCTGTCTTCATATATAGCATTTCTTGTGCTATATTTCATACATGGATTTATGTGTAAGTATGGGATTTGCAACATCTGAATAAAAGAATTATCTTTTTTTCTGCACATATAAAAGCTAGCACAATGAGATTTCAGCCATAACTGGGAACCCTAGATTCTGTTAAAATTTGTTTATTAAATACAGTGTTGTTGGCAAAGCAGCCATCATACTGAAGCAATGTATGTGAATATATTCTTGGTTTTGCACTTGGACTTTTCATGCTGTCCCTTTCTGATTTGAAAGTATTGATACTCGGTCTTAGTTTAGATGTTACTATTTTATTTTGGCAATTCTGAGGAAAATGCATTAACTAATCTTGAACTGGAGGATGATGGGAAGAACAAGGACAGGGAAATAAATTATTCTGGGCTCAGACTCTTGCAGCATGGAATTTATGCAGAGGAGAGCAAAAAGAGGATTGTGAGCCACTATCTCCAGTCAGGTGGGCCAAGTTTGTGCGTATTCACATTTGTGTCCGCTCAGTCTCAGAGGTGCTCTGGGCCTGGTGAGGACCATTGCTGAAGGTGGACATACAGTCGATCTGCTTCTCTCAAAACCAGGGCTAAAAGATAGGCAGTGTATCTGCTGACCCAAAGAAGTTGGCTAACCATTAGAGTCTGCTGGGGCAAGATGACACCTCCATCATACCCCTTCTTTTTGTGATAGTCAGGATGGAAAAAAGAAGCTGTCAGAGAGAGACGTTGCATGATCCAAACATTCCTGCGGCTGGTCGATACAAGTAGAGGAGTACTCTGCAAGGCTTGCAGCTGGACTACTGCAAAGCAGTCGGGAAACATTGCATCCATGAACCATAGCTGGAGTAGTCACTCCAGGGCTCTGTTCTGCTCAGGTTTGAGTTTAGCAAATGGAAGTCCCAAATTAAAATGTTTTCTCTCATTTGTGTCTGTATTAATTAAAATCTTGTAATTCTGGACTTTTGATTTGATGGAATTTGATAGGTCCCATATGAAGAATGGTTTAGAGGTGATGCCTATTTTTTCTTACTATTCATTTTTTTTGTGAGAATGGATAGTTCACAAAGCAGATTAGACATACTTCAAACTAAACAGAAAAGTCAATGTATGTGTTGTCACATATGTTCTGCATGTTCTTCCATAAGTACCTAGAAAATTGGTAACTATAACCTATGTACTTTCAAAATGTAACAGATCTTTAATTGAAGAAAACTGCAAAAGGCAAAAATGTTCTTATTTAGTTGTTACTAATTCATTAGGCAATGGGACTTGGTCCAGAAAACTCTGTAAAGAAAAACAATTTTCACCTGAAGCCAAAGTTGCCCAGCTGCCAGGTTACATTCTTTCTCTACCTGTAGTATCTTAATGCAGTAAGTTCTTGTGAAATAAAAATGTAGCAACATCTGTCCTTGAATGTGCATTGCATTTTCTCGTTTTCAATCTAAAGGGCTTGACTACTGCCATGCTTAACATTGTAAGGATATACTATATTTTGTGTCTTATCGGGTTCTGAACTAGTGTTAAAAACATGAGGCCTGAAGCCTCTATTGAGATCTGTATTTATATCATTTGAAGACACGTGCTTAGAAGCATCTATCTAAACATGTCTAAAATGATCTAATCCAAGACTTTTACATTTAGGTGCTCTGATTTTCTAAAATTTATCTTTGCAGCCTACAGGAACTGCCTTTGATTATCCTGATTACATGTCTGCAATGATCAGAGACACTATTTTCTGATTTTAAAGAGGTAACAAAGATAAAAAAGCAGAAAAATAATGACCAGATATAATGCTGAAGGCACAATAATTGAAAGGAAGAGCAGCATTTCTTAGTATATTGCAAACTGAATGGAGGTTGTGCAGCTTAAAGCAGAGGTTACAGGGTCTATTGCACAAGAAAATTTCAATTCAGGACCAGCAGTGGCCACCTGAGGTAGGGAAGATGCTGGTGAGGAAGAGGAAACAAGAAGTATGATGCATGGATAATAGGCCTCGTAAAAAGAGGATTCAATAAAGCAGCAGCTGGAGAGACATCCTAGCACTACAGCAGTCTTTGTTAGGCGTGTGCTGCTGTGTGCTGCTCTATGCTGCTGTTCTCTTCATTCCTATTGAAAAAATCAACAAGGGACTAAGTAGTGCTTAGGAAAATTAGATTGTATTTTCCCCTTATTATAGGAAATGTGCTTTTTTTTTTTTTTTGTTCAGTAGAAAAAAATGGAAAAATCTGTTATTAAGGGAGTTTGTGCATATCTTCTTTCATAAAACAAATCTTCAGTGAATTTT
>NW_008824473.1:4026287-4048935 GCF_000699105.1 Pygoscelis adeliae
AAGAGTTGTCTGGTTGTATCCAAGGGAAATTTCTGGATTGGTACTCATGAAGGACTGTCAGGGGTAGACATAGACTTCTCCAGTCCAGAGCAAAGATTTGTAACGTGCTCATAATGACTGATCTACAGGAGCTGTATATAAGCAGGCATAAAAATATTTATAGGCAAATGATTTATCCTGAATGTTATTGACACTAGCCAACTGCAGGCAAATGGCAGTATATGAAAATCTGTGAAGATCTAGTCATCACCAAAAAGTTCAGTGCTAATTACTTAATCCAAGTGGATGGTTCTTGAAATGAAGCATATAAAGCATTTGAAAATTCAGATCTCCAAAACTTCATTAAATGGGAGTAAAGCTCCATTGAAACGGATGGAGTTGCACACACGTATTTGCAAAAGGAGGGATTTCTGAGCTTGAATGCTTGGCATATCTACTGAAAGTGCAGGGATGCATCTGTACCAAGGCCCAAGTCAGGGGCACACACTGAAATAATCCGTGGCACTCTGGAAGCCCTGGTTGACCTCAAGTGGAATATTTTAAATCATTGAACTTCATGCCTCTTCGCTTCATAGAATTGATCACCTCATCTACTTATAAGTGTATTTCAGTGGCACAGTATCCAAAACCAAACGAGCCAACCAGCCCCTCTAAACAAACAAGGGAGCTTTGCATCTTAAGGTGAAAAAGAGCAGGGAAATTATTCCCTGGGATGACAAGAAGGCAGAAATGAATCACAGAATATTTCCATCAAGAAGTTGTTGACAGTTTGAAGAAGGCAAATAATTCAATGACTAAGTGAGAAGTCTGTTATTTTTCTTTGTTGTATATTATTTGGGAAGTGTGATCTTTATTTATATACTTTCTGAGTAATAGTAGAGGAGAAAGGATAACTAACAGAAGGGAAAAATGTCTCTCAGTTAGACTTTGTAAAGTGAAAGATGTGATCTCAGATAAAGGTTCCTAATAAAGGAAATGAGAACACTTAAAGGGCAGGAAGATAAAAAAGAATGCGGATTTGTGTCATTGCATGAACAAATGCTTCTATAGCTTTTGTTTCATCTGTGACCCTAGGGTAATCAGTCATGGTGAAACTGTCACCCATGCAAGTTTGAGTGTAAGATGAGGCAGCTCCTGTATATCTGGAGAAGGCTTGGAGACAGGGAAAATATCTTCCATATGTACCTCGAAGAGGAGAAAAGTGTTCCTAAATTGAATCCAAATTAGATCATGTGAAGTTTCATGTTCTTTTTCTTTTCTTTTCTTTTCTTTTCTTTTCTTTTCTTTTCTTTTCTTTTCTTTTCTTTTCTTTTCTTTTCTTTTCTTTTCTTTTCTTTTCTTTTCTTTTCTTTTCTTTTCTTTTCTTTTCTTTTCTTTTCTTTTCTTTTCTTTTCTTTTCTTTTCTTTTCAATATTATTTATTTTGTTTGTGTACATGCATGGATAATGGACAAAAAACATTATTTTGGCTATGACAGTCCAACAAATTAGATTCCCTGTGGCATAGATCATCATAGCTGTGTTGAAATCAGTGAAGTTATGGCAAGATACCACCAGTCATAGATTCAATCCATAATGTAGAGTGACAATGTTTTCAACAGGCTGGAGGTGATATTTGCCATGACCTTCCTATACACAGCTGCACTGACATAAGCCAGCCCACATATTGTGCCGTCCTTTTTTTTTGCAAGCAAGCAAACAAGCAAATACTATAGTCCTCACTTCATCCAGATGGCTGACAATAGAACAAGGTTTTAGCTTGGAACATAGCTGTTTACAAAATGTTTTGTTCGGCTCTGACTAATACTTGGTCAGGGAAATTCTTCAGGGAAGTTTCTACATGGAACTGACGCATCATGTAGATGACTAAGTTATTAAAATATCACTCTTCCTTTTCAGTGAAGAGCATGGTACTATGGACAAAGTCATTTGGATGACCCAAAAAGGGGAGGCGTTAGAAACACCCAGGCATGTTAATTTAGAGCGGAGGTGTTAGCTATGGTATTCTGGCTAAAGTGAAGTCTGAGACGCTAAATGTCTTTTGAGGTTTAAAATATATGACCAGTGTCTGGCATCTCATCTTCCTTTTCTCTCCACTCTAGAGCAAACAGTTCTTGTTCTAAGCTGCTGTTTATGGTAGTCATTACCTGGTTGCGTTTCAAGTATATCTCAGGATGCTTAAACCACAAGTTCTTAGTCATGAGCATGAGCCTATTCAATAGCCAGTATTTATTCATAACGTACAGGCATGCCTGTTTGTGGATATAACTCCTTATTTTCTTCATGCACAAATGGAGACCATATCTTGGCTCTCCTTAGCAACACTCATAGATAGAAAACGTAGCTTTATTAACTTTTTGCAATTTCAAAATTTTTTGTTCCTGTTACGTGTTTAACTTGTGCTGGAGATCAGTTCGGAAAATACAAATTTTGAAATGAAAATATATGTTTATATTTATTATTTAGGACAATCATTAATAATGGCTGATCATGAACTCTTTCATTTTACCCATATTTTTAAACCCTTTTTAAAATTATTATTATGTTAGATATGCATTGAAGCTTTCCCCATAAGTTAACCATAACAAGCACAGAAATAATTTTCTGGCTTAATGTAGCATAAAAATTGCTAAGATGTTACTGACCCTTCTAATTTAAAACCTTCTCCTGCAACTTATCCTGCAAATATTTTCATTACCTTCAATTTCTTTTGGAAATTGGAGACAACTTGTGACTGAGAGACTGCAAATCTTGATTCAGTGCTTATTTTGCAACTAAAATATGAAGGTCTTTGCAATATTATAGAGTTTAGACACAGTGATTACAGAAAGGGCAACTTTAACTCTCAAAATGAGTGCTGCATTACAAATCATTCAAAAGGACTTATTTTCAGGGACCAACATTTTCCAAAAATCAGGCTCAATTAAGATGTCTCAAACAGGGCTTCCAAAATCCTTAGTTTATTGAAATTCAAGATACGGAGTTCCCAACGGTTTACGTACTTTCTACTCTGCTGTTCTAAATGGCTGATTGACCTTGTTTCTCAGTGCACTGTTTTATCAACTGGTAATATCACTACTCAGGTTGTTAGAGTATTTTGGGAACAGTATCTCTGGGTTTTGAGTTTGGGATGATCTGCATTTTGAGTTTGGTACTGATCCTTCCAAATCTCAAATCATGACAAGATATATTTTTGATGAATGCTACTTCTTGGACTTCCCTTAGTCTGTCCGGGTTTCTGGAGGCCACAGGAGGATTTTTGCTATGCACAAAACTAAAAGGTTCCTGGTTTGTTTTCCTACATAGTGTTTGTTAGCATAGTATGAAACACAGCAAAGAGAGAGAAAAATCCTCGATATATTTAATTCCTGTAATTTCTCCAACAAAACAGCGATTCAGAACTCATAAACATTTAAGTAGATCTTTCTTATTTCTTGCCACCTAAAGGAATGATCTCTAAGCCCTGAAGCTGGCTTCTTCCTGCCCTAAGGGGGTGTGGAACACTTTCAGGGTAAATGTAAAACCTCAGGGAGTATGTGGGGAAAAGCTTTTTCTCTCCAGGTTGGTTTTTACATGTGAGACTTATCCTCATTTCCTAAATTGCCAAAAGAAATCCCTACTTCTGCAGGATCCTAAGCAATAATCAGAACAGGGAAAAAGTGTATATGAACATATTGCCTAATATTTTTGTTAAATGTGTCACTTAAGAGGAAAAAAAGGAAGGGAAAGCAATCTTTGGTAATTTCTTTTTTAGACATGTATTTGCACCAGGGAGACCAACATCACATTCCCTTAGCTATGAAAAATGCTAGAATAAAGTCTGAGAGCTCCTCTCTCCTACAGGCAAACACAGCTGCATAAGCTGGAAAGTGTTGTGTCGGCTATAAAATGGGACATACAAATAATCACACTTTTCTTTCCAAAATCCTCTCTCCTCTACAATAAAGGTCAAGCAGAACAGCTCTTTCATCTCCTGGTGTTCACAGCTAAGGACGTGCATGGTAATCTTCCTCAATACTGAGCAGTGTTCCTAAAAACACATTTTTCATACTTAAGCACTGGGGCCTTATAGAGCAGCTGTTCCGTAAATTCACCAGAGGAAGGTGATTAAGTCCTTGTAAGGCCACTGTATGATACGCAGACCTCTTCGTGCTCTCTTGCTGTGCTATTCTGAATTTGAGGTGTCAGTGATTAAAAGTCGGTGTGAGATGACTATTTGCAGCTCAGCACTGATGTGACGCAGTAGTTAGTCCTACTGCCATTGAAAAGGTGCCAAAAGAACTGGGGCCCCTTTGGCATGTCCCGAGCCCTTTACTCTGGTGTAAAATTGTATTTGTTTTCTTGTGCCTGTTTTTGCACCCTCTCTGCCTTCTCATCTTCTAATATTTCTCTCCTTTCCTGGTTTTCCTGCCTCTTGATCCTGTTTCATTTCTTGTTTTGCTGTCTCAGTCTTGTGCTGGTGATCCTTCTTCCCTTTGTCTGTTTTAGCTCCACATGCTCTTACCACTGAGGGATGCCTTGCAGTTGATATTATTACGAGATTAGTAATGCTCCCAAGACAGCATGGAGAGTGCCACTCTTAGCTAATCCAGTCCTTTCCCTGCTCTCTGTAGGTGACTTCAGAACAAACAGAGCAGAGAGGGGCTCCAACAATGGCAGTGTAATAATCCACTGCCATATGGGGTGTAAAGTCTTTTTTTTAAAAAGGGCTATTATTTTTCTGTGTTACTGTTTTCAGCGCTCCCTTCCCCATCCTACCCTTCCACAAGGCACACAGATGCAGATGTGCCTTACATTCTGGAGAGGGCATGCTTTTACAGTCTAGGTGGACATTAAAATTACCCCCACGTGCCACTCCATCATCCTTGTAACACTGCGTGAATGATATATATGTTGTATACCCAGAGGTGGCAGTATTATTTTCATGGTGTGATTTCCTTGGTGGCCTGTAACAGCTGTGTCAGGCAGTAACTGTCTTTGCAAGGATGCCCCTTGAAAATGAGATCTTTAGGTCTCCATTGTAAGTAAATTCCCTGTGGGGGAAATACAAGCAAACTCATCTGGTGATCTCTTTGGCCAAAGACATGAAAGCTGAAAGGACTGACTTGGCACAACTTTCTTAGTGAACTCAGCTTAAGCAGAAGCTGCACGTAAGCCTAACAATGAAAAAATGTATGTACAAGGAAGAAGGGACTGAGGGAAGCTCAAACCAAAGTAGTGACAGGACAGATTGCCATTTTGGAAAAGAATAACAGCTTTTCCTTTGCATCTGTGCATGGTCTCACTCCTACATCTAGGGAGCTCATTACATCCTTTAGTAAGACTAATGTACAGAGGGATGTACAGCTGAACCTCAGATAAATCCGTTGTCTCCTCTCCCCTGGTCTGTGCTCCCTGAAATACCATGCTGCTACACAACTGCTGTGCAGCATCTTAATTTTTAGATTCCCCTCAGAAGTAATCGCAGAAAAGCAGTTCCTCCACTTCCAGGTTTGAAGAAAGTACAAATTCCTAAAGGCAACACAGTTTTATTTGACTTGATGTAGAAAAATGATATATGTAAGTAAACCCAAATATAGAATCACAAGCAAAACTGACCAGTGCTGTATTTTTGCCATACCTTACCATTGTATTTATTTGGGTGACTTCAACTGCTTTTTATCAATAACATTTATAACTTTGACACATATGTTTATAATAGGAAATTGTCCTGTATGAAACAATTTACTTTCACAACTCACATATCATATTGTAACTATTTTAGTTAATGACAACACATCTACAGCAATGTATTTGTCCTGAGAGGGAAAAAAGTACATACAATATATGAAGTGACACATTGGTCTGTGTTTCAATAACATCTGTAACTTGAGAAGTGCCTCAGTTTCTAGGACCCAAATTGAGGCACTTCTCAAGAAAGCTTGATGTTTCTGAAAGTGCGGAGAACTCACTCTGGAAAGCAATGGCTTAACTGGTACCAAAGGTCTTAGTTTTGGGTTTTTTTTGGGGTAGTGGTGTACGTAATGTATAACTGTATTTGTGCTCTCTAAAAATATAGGTACTTGGCATGTGCCTTTACCTGTGCATACATCACTATCTTGCCACCTGAGATTAACTTCAAGTATTTACAGTTGGTGCTCTCATTTAAGGGGTAAGCCCTACAAACACACCTGTTTTTTCTGTATAATATTTCGTACAGGCTAGAGTTTAAATTACCACAATACACCACAAAACTGAGTGGTTTTCTTGACTGTCTTCAATGCTGTTTTAGCACACTCTAACAAAACAGGCTTGGGTGTAGGTCTGTTATGGAAGGGAGAACAAGCTTTCCCCGCCATGCAGGAGAATTCCATGGGCCCCTGATTATGCATCCTAGTTATTGAGCCTTATAATTTCTAAGAGTCTTCGGGCACTTTACTTCTTTTCTGTATGTATCATTTTTGCAATAGGTCACCTCATCTATTTCCCAGAAAACATTTTTTCTGTTGTCCATCTCATTAAAAGGAAGGTTTATTTTCCTATTAACTCCTAAAGAAGGCAGAACTAATCAGCTGTGGATTTTTATCCCACTGATCAATGTCATCTATAAATTGTGTTGGAAGGCTAATTCCTTCTTTTTGCACTAGAGAACTATAGAAATAATGCAGGTCGAGGACGAAGACGTGTCCTATGTAAGCAGACAGACTCCGGCCAACATAATCTGTAAGTGAAAAGTTAACACTTGGCTCTTTGAAACAAGTTCTGACCTGACAACAGCAATAAGCTTCTCAGAACTGGGTCAGAGAGACTGAAGGGTCAAAAAATTAATTAATGTTCTGCTGAAGCGACATGATTTTAGTACTGTTGAGCATGCAATCATTCTTCCCTGCTCCTGCTCTGAAGTAATATACCCAGAAAAGTTATATGAAATATGACTCTATACTGATCCTGAATAAAACATAGGAATATTTCAAAACTATATAAAATCAGTGCTGGTACAACATTAAGTCTTTTTAGCTTTGTTTCTGCAGATAAAGGTTTTCCTTTTCTTTTTAATCAGAAGAGATAAAATAGGCAGTATCTCTGCATCTTCTGAAAATCAGACATATGTCTAAAACATTGGCCCTTTGGCCACAGATCTTGCAGCTGTGGTATTGGTACTAATGATTACATGACTCCATGACTGACTAAAATCTGTTGGATGATGCCCTTCTAAATTTAAGAGGAGTGGTCTTGCAGTGAGCTGAGAAGTGTAAAGACAAAAGGCTCACCCTGATGCAAACACAGGAGCGAGCCCAATTACCTCTCCCCTCTTCCTCCTCCTCCCCCCACCATCACCTAGAGCAGCTGTAAAGAGCATTTTTTGATTCATTTTTATCCATCCACCTGGTAGTGTCAGCCTGCTTACTGTCAACCCTGCAAGTGCGAAGGAACTTGTATTGCTCCTTGTCTGGACAGGTGGTGCCTCTTGGGATGAGAAAAGCCATCGGACTGGCTGCTCTGGGGCTAGAAGTGTGATAGAGGGAGCATATTTAAACATGACTCTCCTGCAGGATGAATCACTTATCAGCCTGTTCAGACGTGAGTCATGGAGGCTAGTGAAAGGGTTCCAATGGCTTGTTGCTTTAATAAATTGTCTTTATTGTAAACTAATTTATGTTCTTGGCTTGTACCTTTTTTACATTTCTCAGGAGAAATCTTAGCTAGCAAACACCCTTCACCACTAAAAGGTTGCAACATACCTCTTGGGTATGCATCTTTTGCTCCAGGGTCTTCAGGGATGGTTGATTTACTGTGGAGGAAAAAGTAAAGCTGGGGCTTTAACAATCCTATGAGAAATCCAAGTTTCTTTTTGCTGTGGAATCGTCCATGAAAGACTAAGTGGCCTGTGTTGGAAAGGATACAGAGCAATGCTGATGGGACTGAGAGGAAACCAAGAAAAAATTGTTCAGGGTACAGGTGGTGATTGCATGGAGCAAGCGTACGATGCTGCCTCTGCACAATGAACTATATGGGGAAAACTGAGCGGAAACGTCCCCTTCTTCTCTGATCTGGCCCTGTAGGGAATTTCTTGAGGCAAGGCCCTGTGTGTGGCCCATAACTCTACCCAAGTGGACTCAGGGCTAGGTTGGAGCTGGAGGGCATGGGTGGCTTCATGACCAGCCTTTCCATAGGTCTGCTCAGCAGAGAGGATTTGGCAATGGCAGGTAGTGCTGCCCTGGGAGGCCGGATGAAGCTTGGCAGCTGCCCCTGCAGTCCTTCCTCTCCCATAGTAAATGCATCTTCCTGTTTGGATACTTTCACTTGAGGCCAACTGACAAGGCTTTTATGTATTTGTTGACTTTTATGCTATTTGCGTGAACACATGCTAGCCCGCGACGTGCTGTGACTAATGCCCAGGGTATGTGACGTCCGTAACTGGGTGTTTGCACAGGGTTGCTGCCCGGGAAGCGGCAGCCGGACGGCTCTGCTGCCTGAAAGACTGTACAGAAAGGAGCCCTTGTCTGGGTACCTGAGGTACCGGATCCACACCTCAGACCCTACACCATCACGAGCCGCTTTGTGACGATAAACCAAACCAGTGCCAAACGCTGCCGCGTGCACAGGCAGGCGTGCACCTGCCTGGTGTGCACACATGTGTGGCTTGTGTTCATGCAGAAATACATGCTCACAGGAGTGTTTGGGGTGCTTACAGCCCTTTCTGCCAGCTGATGTGGGAACAATACTCTGTGAACACCTGTGGAAGGAGAAAGTAAATAAAGAGTGCTCACACGTGCTGCTGGCTGATGTGCATCCTCAGCTGCTCAGCACAGTAAAGGTTTACTCTTCTCTGTGAATTTTGCAGTGCTGTAGCTGGGATGCTCTAATACAGCTTGTCATCTCTTTAATCAGCTAGTTTTAAACAAGAAATAATTCATGTTCCAAAAATGGTTTCGCTTATATTTTTTAATTATTTGTTCAGCAAATACTTTTATTTCCAGAGTCCTGTTAATTAATGAACAATCAATTTAACAACTGCTTCCTCCTTGTTATTTTAAGAAATACTTTAAAATGTGCTACCCATTTGCAGCCATAAGCCATAAATATTTCCTTTAAAGGCTTGAACTGGAGAAGTATGTACTTTAGGTTTCCTTTCCAAACCGAAGCAAGAGTTTTAAATGTGTTTGCATTCCTCATGTGCCTTACGAGTTGCTCTCTATCACTAGATAAAGCTGGCTGTTTCAGCACACTTGAGTCTTACTGCAGCTCAGGGGCTGAAACTTTCTATCTAATTCAGGAGCTTTTTATTTATTTTTTTTTCCTCCACAGGGTTCACAGCTAAAATGATAGTCTCATCTGCAGCTCTGGCAATAGCTGTGTTTCCCTGCTAACCAGGGTCAAAGTCTGGCTCCATTCAAGTCAGATAAGCTCCACATTTTGTGTCCTGCTACCAAAACTGGACAAACCTCTGAACTGCCCCTACCTCCCATCATGTAAGGCGATAAGAGACTATAAGCTTAATATCTAAAGGAGAGGGATTTATTTTGTGTATGGGTCAGCTAAAACATTATTTGCTTAGGTGATGGTTACCCCAATTACGGTTTTGCAAGTAGGCATATTGCAGTTGGCTGCACTTTACCTGGAATAAAACCAGTTGGATCCATAGCTGTGACAGTACCTGGGGATTAAAATGATGTCCTGTGGTTTTAGCATCTGTGCTCTGAAAAGAGATGCTGGAGCATATCTTCTAAATGTATAATCAAGGAATGGGAAAAGATTAACAAGCAATATCTGTCCTCTGTAATTAGCTTTGGAAACAACAATAATAAATCTCACTTGCTTGATTATTTGATGGGGTCTAGTAAATATTTGAACCAAATAGTAAGATGCATCTATAAACAACTGAAAATGCAAGACTTCAGATAACCTTTTCTTCAAGAAGCGATAGCAGCTAAACACTCCCTCTTGTGCCTGTTCACCTTTGATTGACCCAGTTTCCATCTGTGTACCACCTTTCTGCTGTCTGTCTCCTGACATAAATAATATCTTGCTGATGGGGCAAAATTAGGAATCTGTGAAGCTTTGTCTGACTGACCTGAGTGGGGCTATGCCTATGCTATCTGCTTTGTCAGATGGTGGGTTACTTAATGCTGTTTCCCTGGTCTAGACACCTGTCTCCTGAGGACTGGTTCTCCCTTAAAAATCCAAATATACTGGGAAAACAAATTCGCATCTTTTTTATTGTCTCCATAACCATCAGCAAGTATTTGAGAGTCTCTCAAACACCAGAGCTCTGATAGCGCAATTGCCACTTGGTTGTTTTTGCAGATGGAGGCAAAGTTTTCATGCTCGCTTAGCAAGAGAAACACTTAAAATTGTCAGGGCCACACTTAGGCCAATATAGATACATCAAAGGTGAGGCTTCAATGAGAAAAACTCTATTTTCCCTTGACTTACTGGCTTAGTCCATTCTGCATTTGTAGTGGCTTTGAGTAGTTTTCTAATAGTCCTTAGAAGTCCCATTGAAAGAAGACATAGAATGCCAGTCAGTTAAGAAGAACAAAATTTAGTTTGTATCTTGCATACACAAGACAACAGGACAATTTCATACATTTTTCTGAATTCTTTATGTAATCCAAATAATGGCAATATTGTTCCATTCTTATGTTTTTGTAGAGCAATGTGCTAACAAAGAAAAATCCTTTTCTGTTTTAAAGTATACTAATGGGCAAAAAAGGCAGTGGTGTGCAAATACAAACTCGTATTTTCATGTAATTCAGGGTTACATCATCGTCCCTTCACCAGATGTGAAACAAAAATGCAGGATTAATGCGGGAATTGGAGCAATATTACCACCAGAACAAAGTGGTTGGAAAAAAGATTACTGTGACAAACACAATATTTAATGACTCTAACTTAGCTGCCAAAATCACTTTCTATCTGTCTTCACCAGGAACAGGAAGGAAGGAAAATCTGGGTCCAGCAAGAAGCAGTATGCTGGGTCTTAATACTCTGTACTTGGAGACTGAGCCTGGGTCTTTTTTTGGAGTCTTGGTCTCATCATTTTTCAAAATCACTAGATTTTGCTTAGGCTATAAAACCACAGTTTTCCCATCATTTGGTTATGAAATGGCTCTGAGAAGCATAGCTAAAATCCAGTGTGGAATCTTTGAAAGAAGCATATGGACCTTACAGCATGCCCAGTCCAAATGTTGGTGGCAGAAGAAATTCCAAACTGGGCATGGTTTTGGTTTCATTATGAAACCCTTTGAACAGTCTTACAACTCTGGGTAATTTTTGTCCATGTTGAATAATTTCAGGGCCACTTTCTTGCTGAAGATAATTATTTTTCTTACTGTGTTAAAAACACTGACAGAGTAACATGCACACTTACAGTAAATTTCATTATTAGTACATAAACTAACAACTAAGTACTTTCCATTAAACATTTGAATCTCCTGTCCAGTAGTGCATGGCCATTGACATAAAACACAACAAATGTGCCGGACATAAACTAAAGACACTGAAATGAACTCCCGTGGAAACAGCGTTTACTAGATCTGGCCATAGTATATGGGTTTCTGTGTATGGGTAGGAAGGAGGGAGGGTGAGTGAATTAGTCTGTCTTCCTCTTAGCTGCATATATTTTGAGCAAGCTCAATAGAAAAATCTTTCTTAAAACAGTAACTTATGTTCTGATTCAAAAGCAAGAATTAAATTTGATGCCTTCACAAATATGCTTACAGTTAGGTAAACCTGTACACCTTGCAGAAACAAAAACCTGCAAAACAACCTTCAAATTATTATTAAAAAAACAATTAACCAAAAACTCACTTTGGTTTGTAACTTGGTTTTGAAATCATTTACAAAGCCATGGTTAAAGTCCTACTAGACAGGCTATAGAGCTCTGCACTATTAAATACACTTATTCTAAACTGGGTTAGTCTGTCCTTCGGGGCAATGCCACAATAGTTAAGGTAGTGCCAAAAAATCACATGCTTGCAGAATATTTACTTGGAAATAAGGAGTGTATTGAAAGCCAATGTCAGCGGTTTCAAGATCCTGTCTCTACCAACCCCATGATTCCAGGCAGTGGGAATCACACCTGGACAGGTTTCCAGAGGCATAATGTGAGCGGCATTATGCAGGGGATGGGAAAGGCTTAACCTCATATGGCTGCACAGTTCAAGAAGTGTTTAACACTTGCTTTTTTTTTGCTTTTTGTTTTTTTTTAATTTAAGGGTTTAACTTTGTTGTGTGAACAAGCAATCGGATGCATCACAGGAAGAGCTTGTTTCCTTTTAATAGAATGACATGGCACAGCAGTTCCCAAGCTGTAATATGTTGATTAGGGTTGTGTGTAAACTGCAATCAGGTGATAGCTGAACTGGTTTGAACGTACAAAATCAGAGGAGGAATACATTTCAAATGCATGATTAAGAAAGCTGGTATAACCAGGTGTCTGAGCTTCAAGTGCAGCGTGTGCTGGGAACAATCCGAGAGCTGCTGATAAAATTAAGACTGGAGAAAAGGGGTTGAGTTGGTGCTTCCCTCCTTGGTTGTACAGTGCTGAGCACTGCATGTTATAAATAATAGATCTTTCTACACAGAGTTAACTTATTCCTTAATCACCATGAGGGCTGCGGTTGTGTGCTTGAATCCCAGTTCAAGCATTTGCAGCTGCTCTGACATGTACATTCTTTGTGCCCTTGGAAGCCAGCCACCCCCTCCCCAAAGACCAGTCCTTATTTTTTCACTTTCCATGCTTTCCCTGTGCTTGGGCTCTGAGGGGAAAGTTTCAGTCTAGCTTAAGAAAAATTGCTACATTTGACTTGAAATATTCATTCCATCTTAGCGAACTTGCTTTGTAACGAGCACTTGAGCACTAGGAAAATCTGCTAGTATTTAGAAAGTTTAACTTTGCATGTGAGAGCACGTGTGTGTGCATGTGCATGTGTTATTTCAAGAAACAAATGGTGATCTAGAAAACTGAAGGGTCACTTGAAGCTTGTCTTCATGTTAGCAGCATTTGTTTTCTTTTGTTTTTAACTGAGCAATACAAATTTATAAGAACATATATATTGGAAAGCAAACGTGACTCTACATCAGCCTTCTTTCTGTAAAAAAGTGTGAGTTGTTACCACCTCCTCCATGAAACACGTCTGTGCTAGTGTGTAGTTGGCTGACATTTGTGCTTATCTATGCTGTTGTCATTTTTGATTGTTGGATTAAACTTTGGAAAAGGCGGGGGAGAGTGTTTTTGTATGCCATTTATATAGGTCAGAAATTATTTTCTTTATGTACTGAATGTAAGACAGTGAAAAGAATATGAAATTCATTGTGGCAAGTACTGTATGAATGTCTAAATTCCTGCATAATCATTCAGTAACTTAAATACCCTGCAAAATAATAATGTCATGGAACTAGTCAAATGCTTCATTTCTGAATTAAGTTCCACCGTGCATACAGCTCTTTTACTTTGGTACCACTTAACTTCAGATGAATGAGGAGGGGAAAAAACGTCCATGTAAATAGAGAATTTGTTTTAAGATCTTATATTTTGGGCATGGGCATGCTAGTGTCTGCAAATATTTCACTGATTTGGGCATATTTGTGTTGCATGCAGTATCACTCACTCACCCCAAGTCACACTGTGAGACACCTCCACAAAGTTCAGACAGGAAATAAGCAACTCAAACAAGTTTCCAAAGACAAACACTCTGACATTCATGAAGTAAAAGCCAGTATTGTTTTGCATGTGAATGTGTACGTACGCATTTTATCTCAGACCATCAAGTCAGAGCTCTGACAACACTGAGGGTAAGAGGAAAGTACAGGTGTATTTTTGTTACTGAGGACGAGGCTGAGGAAAGACTGATTGAAGCTGGTTTGGCTGGGAGAACACCTAAAGACATACTTCTGAAGCTCTCGTTAACATGACCCAGTTGAGCTGCAGTGCATGTAGGGAGTTTGATATTTAGATGTGCATGCAAGCATGCACAACCTCAATATGATACAAAACTGACAGTCAAATCCACAACGGTTAGGCTAGCTAACACGTACAATTTCCTTTAGGCCTCTGACAGCACCTGTTTCTTGTAAGCAGAGTGAAAATAGTGTCTTCCTAAAGCTTCAGTGAATACGGTATTGTTGTCTGCTTCCTACTGCGAGCAACTGCATTATGTGAATGAGTTATAAATTGTTAACTTACTTTGTGCAACGTATGCAGTTATACAGGTTTTCCTGTGTTTCATCACAGAGCTGGTTTCTTTATAGAATACATCTTATCTGGAGCTGAAGCTGTTGCTTGTTGCCCTGATAACGTGCTTTCAGCTGTTTGGAGGCAAGAGATCTCGGTGAAATAAGATGTAATTTTATTCATGGTGTACCCCTGCAGTGTCCCCTCAGCAGACGCATACGGCAGTTATTCAGACTTGGGAACAACAGTTTTTTGCTTGGATCAACCAGTGCTCATCACACTTCTGGACACCCGTTTCTGAGTAAATACGTTTTCCTATTCCAAGAACGCACTGGTACAGTTAAAGTCAGGGACTTAAGGCTAATACATTCCTATCGGTGGGACAAGTGGGTCGTATTGTGGTTCTCTGATGACCCAGAATCTGTCTCAGGCTGGAACTGCAGATGAGACGTCCTATTCCTATTCCAAGAACTCACTGGTACAGTTAAAGTCAGGGACTTTATCGGTGGGACAAGTGGGTCGTATTGTGGTTCTCTGATGACCCAGAATCTGTCTCAGGCTGGAACTGCAGATGAGACGATGGACTGGCTGATTTGCTCTGGAGACCTGGTCAGTCATGTTAGGGGAGCTATAACGTATAGCAGTTTTTTAACTTCTTTTCTCTGTACAGTATAATGGCAAGAGCTTAGTTTATGCATTATTTCTGGAATCTGGAACTTCCCCCCAAGAGGATGATTTCTCTCTTGACCTGAATCAGTGGGAAGGATCAGTTCTCCAGCAAAACTATCTCAATATGACCCTATGGTGTAGGGACCACAAAACACTGTGGTGTGCACATATCTACTTGTGGACTTTTCTCCCAGGTTTTACAGCTATGAGAAGATGAACTCAGTTCCCTCAGGACATACAAGCTGTAAACACCACTTTCTGACTTTCAACACTTTCTCAGTATTTCCTCACCTCCAGAAGCTCCACCTAGAACTGAAGTCAGAATCACATGGGAGGATAAAGTTATGTGTGATACTGTAGATGAAAATGGATCTGGGCAGGAAGGTAAATATTTCTACTTCCCTTCTCTCTTATTTCCATGGTGTCCCCTTCCTCTTGCAGCCTACCTGCACCCAGCACCAGGGTGACCAGCACTGGTAGTGAAATAGGTCCTGAATAGGTAAGGGCTCTCCTTCCCTCAGCAAACATCTGCTCTTTGGGCTGCCTGAGATGCCACGCAGGCAACACGCTGCTAAGAAACTCCTTCCTCCTCCATCCAGCTCCAGCTCTTCCCTCCCTGTTCAGATGCCCCCTCTGGCTCAGAAACAATAACTGGTTTAGCAATAAACTTTCACTCTTTGTAATTCAAATTATTTCAAAGGTTACTTTGTTGCCATAAAACAATTTGAATGAGCTTTTGAGCCTTTCAGGGTATTGCCTTTCTAGCAGCACTCAGCTCTGTTCTCCCAGTTGCCTTGTTCTTTGCCGTTATTGAGGGACAAATGGTCAAGGCTGGGCTGTGAGCCGATAACTGCTCCCTCGTCTAAAAGCATGTGTTCTGTGTGTCTACAGCAACGGCACATGTAATGACAGCGACAGAGGGGTGACGGGTATTTAGTTCAAGCTTGGGCTGGCTTTTCATTATTTTGAGCAGTGCTGTCCTGGCTTACTTTGGAGATGAGTGGATGTTTTAATGCTTAAACAAAAGGCAGACTGCCTGATCTTCAGTTTTCCTAGATTTGGAGTGAATTAGTTTCTCATTCTCACTGTTACTATCCTGCTAGTTCTTTAGTGTGTGAACTGTATTCACAGTAACCATGGGTACATCTGTTAAAGATAAAGGGTCTCAAATCTGGCACCCAAAGTCACCAGCCATTTCTGGATAATGTCATAAAAAATCCATAATAATTTTCTTAACATAAGGAAAACAACTCAGAATGCACTACAGATACCATCTGATGACTATCCATTAAACACGGGATACAATTTAAACATTGATGATAAAAGAATGAAACATTAACATGTCAGGCTTTCTCTCCACTTTTGTTCAACTAAATACAGTTAATAATAATAATAATGATTGCATGTGAAGCAATTTAATATTAAAAATGTTTTTCAATAGTAGACGATGCTTATGTATTCTTGCAAAACAAAATAATCTGTATTTGATTCACAACTTGCACCAACATATATTAAACTTAAGTGTAAATAAAAGAAAGCATTCTCATGCTTTTTAGGTTCTGTCAGTTGGCATCTTGTGCTTTTTTGTGTTCCTAAAGAAAGAGGCCATGTATACATTCAGTGAGCAAAAAGGATAAAAGAATTACGACCTTTAGTTCCAAGCAAGGAAATGCATGTATATGTGTAAAATGCAGAAGAGATGATCTCATGGAAAGAAGCCCTCTTTCTATTAACGCCTTGTCACAGTTTTTTACTTTGTTTGCTGAATCTGGCTAGTTCTATTGTTCCCTCTAAAAATGACAGAAAATAGAATGTACAGTGAGGGAACTGTGTGTTGCTCCCTGCATTGCCATATAACGTGGTCTGCTTCTGAGCTCTGCAACACTGACTCTTTAAGCTGGATCCCAAATTTGTCAGTGGGTTTAAACACCTCTTACAGGCTGTGGGCACTTTCTCCCGTCCCTTCCTCCAGTGCACATTATGCATAGGCATAAATGTATATAAAGTGTTCCCTATGTGGAAAATTGTTGCAATTTTTGATTATTTTCTTTTTTTTTTAATTGAGCTGGTGTGTAGAACTGCTGTGCCGGAGCATCCGTGGCCTTTCACAGGGCTTCCCAGAAGCACAGTCAATAGCTTACAGTTTCACGCCATATGCTCTTCTCATTTGCCCATAGAAAGACAGACCCAACAGTGGTCAATGCACTACAAATGCCTAAATAAATTAGGCAAATATAGAATACAGCATACATTAAAGCAGCCTTGGGCAGCACTACAATATGTTAATGGAATAACTGCACAGTACAGTGACCGTGAAAAACAAGATTAATGAAGTCAGGCAGCGTGGACATCCTAAGGAGGTACAGTGAAGTCCAAGAGCCAGCTTTTTCACTAGAGGGGAATTATTTCTCATACAATGCTCCTACAGGAGAAACTCACATAAGCTACAGGACCCAAAGCCAAGTCCACAGGACACCGGTTTCCTAAGAAGATCCTACCAAAATTGGATGTTGGGCATTTGCATGTATTGCATAGGGAGAAGGTTCCTCCCTCTCACCTCACCCTTATTTTGAGATACTCTATGACTCAACAGTTTCTGGGAGAAGACAAGCAAACCAGCTTGCCAGTGTCTCTGATCAGTTTGATCCAAAGCAGCATTTGAGAGCTGCGAGACAGATAAAGCTATGTTCTTTTCTAAATCCTGTTGTGAGAGAGGTGTAGGTACTTGAGTTACGACTGCTACCTGACTTCTGTTAGGAGGTGAGAATTTGATGCCTTTTTTAGTCCAGTCATCCCAAATGTATACAGCTAACATTGTACATGCTTCTCTTTTCTGGTCATTATTTAATTAAACATGCCTGAGAAAAATGCAGCTCCTTGAATATACTCTGTCAAGTATTTCAGTATTTTTTCTTGATCATGAAAAATCACTTCTTCATGTATTTTCAACAGATCTAGGTATTTTCATGGGTTTCAGGGGGTAGGATTTTTCAGATATAATTTTGTGAGTATTTTTTCATTTTATGTATTTTTTTTCTTCTCTGGGTCAGAATAGGTGTTTCTGAGTTCTTTATTTGGTACTACATGAAAATGTGTCAGTGTAAAAGTATTCATCATGACTGCACATTTCTTTTTTAATTCAGTAAAATATTTTTCTGCTTTCCTATTGCCTGTTTTTTGTTACTCACTTTTTAGGCGTCAGGATCAGGCCCATGATCCTTCCCTTTGACTACATTAATGATTTTAAGCCTAAATTCCATTTTCTTTAAAGTCACACATTTGGCAGCCAATACTTCGATCATACAAAAAATCCACGTGTGGTTGGGTCTTTACATGACCTCTCACACGTCCTCAAAATGTGTCCGAAATTCTTAGACTACAATCTCAAATTACATCTAAATCAATCCATTATTTGTTCTTTTGTTTCCCCCCTAGGCTCCAAACACAGACAATGCAAGTAAAATGCATGCCATTGATCTCTTCAGATCACAGAAGGCCATTTATAAAATATAAATATTTCTTTGTACCTCAAGTGCCTAAATCCAGTGGCCTATTTTAAATCAAAGACTGAAGAAAGTGAGTCAGGAATTCATCCATAATTTTGTCATCTACTAGGCAAACTAACCTGCTTCAGAAGGGGAATCTCATAACAAAACAGCTACTTGAATTGTTTATATGCCATTAATTTTTTTTGGCAGTTACATTATCAGTAGCAATAGTATCTGACTCTTGCTAGCTCTTTGCTTTAGCTTAGGGCCTTAATTGAATTAAAGGGTATGAACATGAAAGAAGTTTCAAGGCTCCCCTGTGTGTAACTTCTTCATGCTAAAATGGTGAACAATTAAAGGAATAAGGTCTTTTTTTCTTTTTATAATTCCCAGTTGCATTTATTTGAAAAAGATAAGGCAACTTTGTTATCCTCTGGATGATAAAATCGGGGTTGATTTTGCCATACAAGCAAAGCAGGTCATTGCCTAGGGAAAAATACAGGAAGAATTGAATCTTCTATAATTATATTGGGGATTTCTGAGAGAGAGCAAAGGGACTCCTGTTTGTCGAGGCAGCAATGCCTTAAATTCAGCTCTGGACAGACAAGCAATTAGAACGGCTTGTTCAGGATCACAGGATCAGTTTCTGTCCCCTGAAATGTGTAAGACAGATAACTGAGGCCCCTTTATAAGAGGTGCCATTATAACAAAACAGGGTACCTTATGCATCCTTGCTATAGTGGTAATAAAATGAAATGCTTGAATTTGAGCTTTTGCTTAAAGCTTTTGTTGATGCTTTATACACAAATTTAGTGTGGATTTTTTTCTTTTTCTTTTTTTTTTTTTTTTTTAAAAATACAAGGTGGCACACTTAGAGGCATTTGAAACATTAAAGAGATGACCTCCTAATCACGTAGCCTGCTCCGCCCTAGTGCAATTTATGGAGTTTAAGGAAGCCATCCTTGGAGAAGGGATTGCATTTGTTGTGATCCGCTATTACAGACAGTGACCCAGTATATTTAAAGCATGCTCTAAAAAACAGTTTGGAAAAACAGGTCACAGAGTTCATGTTTGTGCTGTCATCAGGCCAACTGTTGTGCCTCAGATGGGAGATACAGAGCTGTGACTTTAATCTATGCAGGGTAGCCCTAATCACTGATATATTTAGACAGTCACATTATCAGCTGCAAGGTGGACCTGATTGCTGCTAAGAGCCCAGATCCTCCATTGCACCAGCTCTCCGCCCGGTGTAGCTGCCGCAAGCAGGCAGCAAAAATATTCTGAGGTGACCAACATCCATCTGTCCCATTGGTCCTGGGGCTCTGCACGGCAGGCCCCACACTTGGAGCTCACTCCTACCACCGCAGCGATGCCTTTCTCTGTGCTCACAACACATAAGTAGCCTGCAACACATAAGTAGCCTGATGCACACCATCCTTGTGAAGGACCACGCATCTAATGTGCTCCATCCACTAATGCATGTACAGCCCATGGGACCAGGATAGAGGTGGTCACATATAGCTCACAGGACCAGGCTCCAGAAGCTGTATATTCTGTTTTTTGGGTCCTCAGCACCAAAAGTTTCACTCTGTAAATTTGCTTCTCTTGGGCCACAGCACATGGGCACAGCTACTGCGTGGCCTCGTGGGCAGGGCCATGTGTTGTAATTCAGGGTGAGGAAACACATAACAGGCTAAAGGACTGTTAGTTAATCAGGGGTTAAACGGGAGTCATACAGGAACAAAAAGACTCCTGTCCTGGCTTTTCCTTCTGTGCATGCTTGTGGATGAAGCTTGTGTTGTCCAAGCCCTCTGCAGCTCTCCCAGAGGCAGTGGGGCGGGGGGTGTTGGTCATTAGCCCAATGTGCCCTCATCACTGGGGGCAGCCAGTTAGAGCCGGGGCCAAGCAGAGGGGGTATGGGAGAGCCTGCACAAATTTGAAAGGAGGAAAAGGGCTGACTTTTTTTTTTTCTTTTGATAAAAGGCTTTGCTAAGCGGAGGTAAAAACAATTACCCGTCTTTTATGAGCTCTGGGGTGTACAAATGACATACCTAAATAAATCTGAAATGCTTTGCTACTTGCAGTTGCACATTGTCTTTGCTTTCTGTCCTGGCAAGTTGAAGAGTGTTTACAATTATTTTTTTTTCAGAGGACATCCTTGATTCTCTTCAAAGTACTACCTGTGCATATGAAACTCAAAGTAGAAATAGATTTATTCCTCTTATGGAGTAGGACTTTATTTGTGTTAATAGAATGATTCCAATTTAATAGTAAAACTTTAAAGTCTGTTAACTGAAAATATTTTCAAACTTCTTTAGAATTTAATTCTCTGCATCTAAATTGCAAACAACTTGTTGAGGCAAGTGTCCGTTGAACTGTGTTTTATCAGTGCTGTAATCCATGTGGTAATCTACTGGTTTTTAATGTTTAACATTTCTTGTTTTTTATAATGAAATATGCCACTCAAAACTTTAACTACTCTGGCATCAATTTAAAAAAAGGGGGTTTAGTTCTTTTAGTATTGGTAGAGGGATTCAAATAATTCAAGTTAGCAAAGGGATGACATTCATTGCTGTTTGTGTTGCCTGATTGGCAAGAGAGAAAGTTCATTCAACCATCCTAGAAATAAAAATAACTGCTCTTACAATAATGTATATGCCTAACTCCCTTTGAAGTGATCCTTCAGTATTTCAATAATTTTGATAGCTTTTAAACTCATTTGTCACATGCATAGGGTAACCAAAGTTCTCCAGTCCTAAGACTTAGAGCTACTGAGGGGCTACGCTAAAGGGCTACTAAGAAGATACAGTTCCTAACAAGCATCCTCTGGATTCTGCCTCTCCACAACACCTGATCTAATACTCTGCTATTGGCAAGAAGGAACTCATCTATTTCCCAACATTTTAATGCTTTGTCAGTTAAAACTGAGAAAAACAACAAGCATGAATGTCAGCCAATAAGTCAAAAGCCAGGTGAAGGAAAAGAAAATTGGCTTGGTAAATTTTAAAGGAAAGGTTTTTAAATCATGCAGCACAGTGAAAATCTTGTAAACTCTTACCCTCTTTCCACAGAAGTCCACGGCAAAACTCTTCTGACATCAGAAGAAAGCCTGTTGAATTTGGGAAGTGTACGCACTAGCAAACAGCTGACATTAGTGCACAATAATGTGTTGATCTTATGCTTCCAGAACAGGAAGGTATGGATAAACAGGCTGGTCACCTTCTTTTCAAGGAGTTAGTATGACTGATGTATAATCAATGAAGAAGTTAGTAACGATATCTATATAAATACTTGGAGCGAACTCATGGCAGTTATAAAACACAAATATTCCACTGCCTTTGTTTCATTTGCTTCAGAAATGAGTACACATAAAATTCTCCTCCACCCTCCATTAAATATCTGCTTGGTGTCCAATCTTTGGAGTTAATGAGCAACACTATTGCATTTTTATGTGACCATCCATACCTTTATTTACTACAGGTAATCTTTTATGTCTCTGTCTTCACAGAGGACAGTGTTTACCTTTATCAGGAATAGTAAAACTGCTATTGTCTTTGTTCTAAAGCCTCCACTGATGACATAAGCATTTCTGTGGTCAATGTAACTACTTTATAGCTGGAGTGGAGAAGGTACAGAAAGTTTCTGGCATTTACAAATACAGGGTCAAAGTGATTTCAGATGATTAGATTTAAAATGAAATGAGATCCAGAGTTATCAAATGCAATGGCAAAAGGTGAAATTTCCATCTGCACCCTAATAAAGTGGGATTCTTCACATCATCAAAACTCTCCGAGGTACTGAGCCCTCATAGCTGTTGTGTTAGTCTGAAGGTTGTAACTACGGGAGACAGTCCTGAAGGGACTGTCCTGAAGGGACAAAGTCTTTTGGGAGACAGTCCTGAAGGGCAAAGGGGTCCAGGAAGGCTGGACGATCTTCAAGAAGGAAGTCTTAAAGGCGCAGGAGCAGGCTGTCCCCATGTGCCGTAAGAAGAAGCGGGGAAGACGACCGGCCTGGCTGAACGGGGAGCTTTTGCTGGGACTCAGGAAAAAAAGGAGAGTTTACCGCTTGTGGAAGAAGGGGCAGGCGACTCAAGAAGAGTACAGGGATCTCGTTAGGTCGTGCAGAGAGGAAATGAGAAAGGCAAAAGCCCAGCTAGAACACAACCTGGCCGCTGTCGTTAAAGACAACAAAAAAAGTTTTTACAAATATATTAATGACAAGAAGAGAGCCAAGGAGAATCTCCATCCTTTATTGGATGTGGGGGGGAACATTGTCACCAAGGATGAGGAAAAGGCTGAGGTACTTAATGCCTTCTTTGCCTCAGTCTTTAGCAG
>NW_008824473.1:4053827-4055428 GCF_000699105.1 Pygoscelis adeliae
ACATGGTTTAGTGGGCATGGTGGTGTTGGGTTGATGGTTGGACTCGATGATCTTGGAGGTCTCTTCCAACCTTAATGATTCTATGATTCTGTGATTCTACTGTTCAAATCTCGAGCAACTGAAGTTCATCCTTGTTATACTTTTGGCCATTGGCTGAAATACTGAGGTTAAATCAACAAAGCAGAAAAGTAAGGTTTGGTTCATCATTCTAAGACTGTCTGTTTTGTGTTGAAATCACTGCAGTAGCCTAGCAACTTACAACATGTACATGAAAAATCCAGGTTTCAATCACTATTTCTTACTATAGATTCTACTACCTTAAGAAAGAAAAAGATGACCAGTCTTCAGGAAATATCAGCTATTACTAAGCCATCTTTGTATAAACTAGTGAATTTGCCTTTGATATGAAGTAGGAAATTGCATAACTGACAGCCAGATCATTTCCTCTAGGACTATATCAACTGAAGGAGCTCTCTTATGATCACTCCTGGACTTCCCTATTCATTTCTTTATACTGTGTTATCAGTATAGAAAATCCAGGGGGTATGCATACGCACTTGGAGGTAGCTTTGTACAGATCTGGAATTTTCTGGGGAGAAAAAATTGTCTAAGTTTGTTGTTGTTGGTTTTTGCTTTTTTTTTTTTTTAATTTTATGTGAAACAGAAGTGTTTGGGTGCTGGCAGCACCAGCTCAGGCATGGCTTTACTGAAACCGTGCTGCCTGGTAGATGAGACTGAAGCTCTGAGCTGGTGGGAAGAGATGACTCTCTGCAGGAAATACGCTACAGCTCCAGGGTAACAAAACTGAGTGGAAACAATGAAGGCATGTCTACACGGAGGAAAGGAATGCGCTGCAGACATTCCCCGCCTTGGCCTTGCACATGTTGGTTTCTTGGTATGAAGTAGCGCAGTTCCGGGGCCTGAGATGGCTGCAATGACGTGGCATCAGAGTAGGGCTGAGACAGCTGGTGGGGCTCCATCTGCTTATGGTGGAGCACAGCACCATGTTCTTGTTCCATAGTGTAGGTGTGCATGGCTTTAGCTTTCCCTTCTCCCCTGTTATCTCATGAATTTCTACTCGCTCCCTCTCCACTGACTGCTCATTGAGTTGTGGGACAGAAAAACCCAAGGTGAAGAAAATGTTGCTGCAAAGGCATTTTATGCAGATCTTTATGCAACTGCTATATCTCTTATGTAATTTTTTATAAGCAGGCTTTCATGAAGCAGTGAATTTAAATAAACCCCATGTTTGAAAAAAATCAGAGAGTCCTCTTAAATAATTTAAAAGTGAATTAAGATGCGAAAAAGAAAAGGAAAGAAAAAGTTCTGAAACAGTAGGTTCATCCTCTGCAAGCTCGGGATCTTGTATTAATGCATTGTATAGTTGTTCTATATTGTGATAGAAAACGGCTTTCTATCTTTGCTGGTATGTTAGATCCTGCTGGAACACTCTGTTCCCTGCTCCCAGGAACACTTAATGCCGCTCGAAGCATGTGTACCCAGCACTACATGGAAGAATTGAGCGGCTCCTCCCACACAGCCAGGCACATCTCCTTTCTATTGTAAGAGGGGTATCAAGCAGCTTTTTTTTCCTCTGCCTC
>NW_008824473.1:4055480-4063758 GCF_000699105.1 Pygoscelis adeliae
GGGGGGCGGGGGTGGAATGGTCACTGTTTGAAGGTGGTGTTGGAAGCAGAAGACAAAAAGACTTAGATCACAAGGCTGTGCTTTTTTAGATTCATAAATGCTATGCATCTCTTTTTTTTTAAATTAAAAAGCTGTGCTTGTTTTTCATCGCAGGCCTGTGAGACATCTGGTTAATCTAAATCAGAACTAATGGCCTAATTTTATAGAGGTGTATGTTTCTGCTGTCAAGATTTTTGTTTCTGTTTTAGTTAGTCTTTTCTGATGTTCTTTAAAAACAATGGAGGAAAAAAATTCTTTCTTTTTTGGTGAGATAAAAGTAGACTGCTGTCTCTGCTTGTATTTAGGCCCCTCTCCCCCCTTTTCCAGTGTTATCAAGCATGCTCATATAAGATACTTTTATTAACAGTCAGATAGCTCTTGTGTTCTGTAAAAATAGTACCATTAAAAAACAGGAACTTTTTTTTTCCTTTTTTCTTTTTTCTTTTTTTACCTTTTGTAGGAATTGGCAATTTATAGGCAATATAGGACAAAGCAGGTTCCTCAGTTTCTGGCACATCTTTCAGAAAGGAGAAAAAGCATGTGGTGGGAGCTCTCAGATGCAAAGTCTTGGGTTATGTGCCCTAAAATCATGATCCTGTTCATTTGCAATTATATGGGTAATCTCATCAAAGTCATAGAGATTACTCACATGAGTGAACTTAGGAAAGTAAGTTACTGAGTGTTCGGGTTTGTTCATCGCTTCTGGGGAAGGAGTTCGAGTTGCATGGGGACCGGCCAAACAGATTAATTTTGGGCATGCAATGTGCAATACAATCCTGTTAAAGGAACGAATGACTACATTTTCACACAAGCATGTTTGAAGTGTTCACACATACATGTAGTTGAACGCCAATATATATACAGTTACGCAACCAAGTAAGAGCTGTGTATCTGTGATTTTTAATTTTTTTTCCCACCTGATTATATCCAGAAAATCTATCAGTACTCAAAGGAAGGTAATATACAGACTCTCAATGTGATGTTCCCTCAGCCTGCCAAATCTGTCCTAGAGAACTAATTATATTAATTTTGTCCTGAGAATTCACAGGCTAAATTTCTGTCTGAGACTGATTAAAATGCCTGAGTTAATACCATTGCAAGGAAAAGAAAAAGCTGTAACAGGAGCAGTGCCATGACTACAAATGATAATGGGAAAGAGAATAAGTTGTGGTAAGTGTTGGCTAGGAAAAATGGAAAAAAAATTATAAATGTCTGTTTTTACAGCTGTGTATTCATCACATTGATATGCAGGATTTAGATATGACAAACCACAATGAAAGAATAAAAAAGCAGCTAATGTGAAATCATTTGTCCTCCAAAGCCAGACCCTGCACTGAATGAAACATGTGCAGGAGCACCCAATTTACAACCAAAAAAATCACATCCAGCTTTGGCAGAAGGATGTTATGAGTTTGTAAGGCAGGTGTACATGTCTATCTACACATTACAGTCACTGTTTTACTGTTTCTTCTGTCTTAATAAGTGAAGAGTGGGAAACGTCCTTTGTAGTCTGTGCAGGCCTAGCCTAAAATCCCCAGTGTACCATTACAACGTGTTCATGTTTTGCTATTTTGAGGTATTTTTGAGCCAGGCAGATTTGCTGAATGTTCATAGCTAGTACTTAATAACTGGTCCAAAGGAGCCATCCATTTGAAAGTCGATCTAGTTTCCAAATCACAAACCTAAATAAAGATGCTTAAGTCTTTTTTATGACATAACTGAAGAGTAAATGGAACGTTTTTTTTTCTCAGATATTTTAAAGGACTTTTAAAAATCTGTCTAAATTTTTTTAGCTACACACAAGCTGCTAAGGAATAATGAATACTTGCAGGACCAACATATTGGTTTCTTAAAATCTTTAATTATTTTAATGAAATTTGCACTTAAAATCTGCAGACAATCCCAGTTTTAATTCTAACAGACAGGAAATACTGTTATAAAAGTATCATTAAAATTCATGTGTTTTGGCTAATATAGTTAGGCTGGTGGACTCTCCACTGCATGGAGCTCTGCTCTGGAAATGATCTCTTTGTAAAAAATATGCTCAGTTGTGTTTAGATGGATCAGATGTTTAGATGCCTATTCTGCGGGCAAACATTATGCAGAAAGCTGCATTATAAACCATAATGTTTTTGCTGTCCTTAATGTAGTAGTTGATAAGCTTGTTCTAGCTGTAATCTTGTTTCCCTGCTGGTGATTCCATGCCTCCCCAGCTACTAGCATAAACACCAGAAGAAACTAACTCTTGGTTGTGCTCAGGACACTACTTGTCATTGCTGTGACCCCTGCTGAGGGTGATGACCCTGCTTTGGGCTTTCAAACCTAGAAATTAACCCTTCAAGAACACCAATTAACTTGATGCAGCATTAAACATGGGACTAAATGTTAGGCCTCCTCCTGCTTCTTTACGCCACTTCAGCACCACGAAGAATCCCTGAAGTAGCTAAGTGGGTGTTGGGATATTCTTCTTCCAGCAGGTTACCTCTGCTGGTTTTCCCTCTGCCTGACCACGGGGGGACCAACAGCCCTGTGGTAACCGGCACAGGCTGTTCTGGCAGTCACCAGTCAGTGCGAGAGCCCATGTACAGCCACTACGGACAAGGGAGTTTTGGAATGATTTCAGGCCTTCCTGAGGCTATACTGCAGGCCAGAAATGAGAGGTCTGGGAAGCAGAGAACTATAAACATATTTATCACCCCTCCCATCCGAGCTGCACCATGAAAAACTACAGGAGAGGTAAAACCCTGGCATTTGAGATGACATCATTTGATTGCAGAGCATGACAGCAAATGGTTAAATCATTCTCTTCACTTAAAAGCTCCTTTCACTTTAATATTATTGTTAATAGCTTTCCCATGCAGGATTGCACTGTTGGATTGTTTCTCTCATCTATATTAGTCTCTCCTGTTTTATTCATAAGTGCACACAAATGAAGAAATGGATGTGTAATAATGGTTATGTATAACTCCGTGTTGTGAGTAGCTCTGTATTGACAAGCTTTCAAATCATCTCCTTCTATTGTCATCTTAAATTTTTGTTGTTACTGGATCCAAACTATGATTGCTTTGTTAAAAACACGTGCCCCATGTGCTGCCACTCCTGCTATATCCCACTTGAAAAAAATTCATCTTTATAACAAAAACAGAATACTATTTTCTGAATTTGCTTTTTATCTGCTACATGTGCATGCTGTCACATGTTGTTTGCTGAAATCAAAGCAATAGCATAGGAAAAGCCTTCTGTTGAATCTGTCCTGGCCAGATTCCGGTTTCTGCCACCTGAGGCTCATGCCACAAAGAATCTCTTCTCTGTGAGTGGTCCCTTTGAAATCAAACTTATCCCCCACAGAGCAAGCCTTTTTCTGTATAGAGTAAGTGCAGCAGAGTTTGTAATTTTAGGATGTCATGAGCTGGTTTTCCTGAAATTACTTTTGGAGAACGTGCTGTAGCTATAACCAATGCTGACAGCTTCCCCTTGCCTCTCTGAGTCTTTCCATCTCCTCTCAAGCTTCCTGCAGTGGCAGAGATGTTTGTTAGACTATTGCCGGACTGCAGAATGGGACTCTGGCTTATGGGACTTGTCCCATTTGCTTAAACAGGACTCTATCTGTGTGAGAAATGGTTTGAGGAATTCATTGCCTGATAAACCAGTCTACAAATGCAGAGTGAGTGCGTGTGTGTGTGTGTGCACGCATAAGCGTGTTGAAGGGAGAGGGGGGTTCCCAATGTGGTCAGAAATCAGACTTTTGCCCTTTCTCTGACTCATACCAGTCTATCTTACGCTTTCAAAAGCAAGACTTCTCCATTTTGGAAGAATATGCGACTGATTTCTTCACCCCCACACTTTTTCAAGATAAAACACTCATTGCTACAACACTGCGGTTACTTTCAATGTCATAATGCTGGGTTGAGAGAAAGGCTTACAATCAGATCTGAAGAGCCCTTATCCCTGCCTCACTGCAGAGTGCTGCTTTACAAATGGGCTGGATCCATAAGACATTTCTGAGCCCAGGTCTGAGCCCAACCTCAAGTCCAAACATGTCTTGTGGCAACACAACATGAATGGCAGCCTGCTCTCAAGGACTGGCTTTAGGGAAAAAAATTAGGCCCAAGATACCCCTTGACAAGCACCCAAGGGCACTCACCCTGCAGCGAGGGGGGGCTAACTGCTTCTGTCTCCATCTTAATCCAAGTCATGCGGCCAAAGTCTTTCCGAGAAGGATTCCAGTATCACCGTCACAGCTTGAGGGGTGCCTGCTTGAAAACTTTACAGAACAAGGTGGGAACTCACAACGGGGCCATGGGGTCCTGTGGGGAGCAGCGTGGACATGCAGGGCTGGCTACGGACTCTGTGGTTTACGTCTGCCTCCTGGAATAGGAACTTAATATCTCTACAGCTGTAACTATGTATTCAGAGCAAAGACCAAAGAGAGCGAAAACATTAAGAAATGTTTTATGCATCCCATGGTAAGCTTTCCTCTGCAGAAACAAAAAATAAAGAAGCAACCTCTTGCTATATGCTTTCAAATGCTTGCTAAATGACAAAAATAATGTGGCATTTTGATAAAATCAACCTACACTAAAAATAAACTGGATTGTTGCTGTATTTTATGTACTGCAAACGGTACTCTTCAGCTAACAGGTGAGAGAAAGCTTATGCCAATCTAAGGCATATATACAGCTTTTTGGAAACAAATACCAATTATTTCTCAACTGTTACTTCTTTATTAGGTCAATGCCAAACAGTGCAAAACCACAGCTAGAACTGACTGGAATAGGAAGAAAACAGACCTAACGCTTTTCTACACTGAAAAGCTTTAACAAGATACTACATAAAAAGCCTGTAACATCTTCACACTTTCTTGCATTTCCTTATTCTGTCAGGAATAATTTCCCAAACAGGAAAAAAAACCCAAAACCATGCTGTAAGTGTAGTGTATTTATTTTCATAAACAAATATATATTAATTCAGACTGTAGGACCAGAACAATTTTTTAAAAAAATCAAATAATTCTAATTCTTCTCCTTTGAACACTTGAATCTTCCCACTTACCATAAAGAAAGAAAAAGCTGGGAAAAGACCGTGTTGCAATAGTTGCAGGGTGTGTATGTGTGTGTGTGGCACAGATAAAAGTGGTTGTATTTCTATTATTTATTTCCATTATGACAGAACTCACAAAGTGCTAGGCTCTCCAAACCAATGGCAAGAAACAGTTCCTGCCAAAACAACATGAAAGAAATGTTGTAAAGGTTGCATTGTGTTGCTTAAAAGTGAGGAAATATCAGAAGCTGCGTTGCCAGTACAACCTTAATTCAACCCTTCTGTGCATATTCATTATGATCCAGTCTTTAATTACATGATCACATACTCTTTTTCTTTATTTTCTCTCCCTAGGGCCTCTGCTTCATTTAAAGTATCAGATGGGCTGAATAAGGCAGTTGTTAAATGTTTACATTTATCTTCTTCAGCACCCTCCCGCTAAGGTATCAGTCAGTATCTTGCACTATTGGCCAGGCAAACTGCCTCCTCTGTGTCTGGAGCTGCAGAGGCAGGAGTAGGCAGCTGGGATCTGGCCAGAGGAAGTAAGAATCACTTCATATATCCCAAAATGTACAGGTGCCAGAGAAGTTCAGAGCAAAACAGTAGATCAGTGAAACACATTGGCATACTGGCAGGAAGCTAAGGTACAAACCAGCAACAGGCTAAGGTACAGCCAGTTTCTCTGATGTTCTCCACTGAGGTCCTATCAAGGAAAGCTGACTTTCCCTGATCCCGTGAACTGTATGCCAGAGTCTTCATCATCACTAAGAGCCTGCATACTTTAAAGATGAAGATCTTTAGGAGCATTTCACAGGCAGGAAATGGCAGCAGCTCCTTCGCTATCCCACCATAGCACTGAGATGGAGGCGGACGTGCCTAGACTGGGAAAACAAGATGGTTCTCTACACCAGCAGCTCCTGTTACCTTGTTCCCTCCCACAGCTAGGGATGAGGTCCTGCTGGCAGGCATCTCAAAGAGCCTTGGCCTCGAAGTTACACTTGAACTGCTTGCTGGCTGCACAGTAAGAACACTGAGGTAGTTCGTTCCTCACTAGTAGACTGGATCTGCATGCACAGCCATTTACCCTTTCCGTAGACAAGACCCTCTTTATACATGCTGTAACTGTTTGGAAGCAATAGGAACTATCAAAACTTCTTGATTGCTAATGCACTCTGAATTTGTTGACTTTGCAGGAGATTTGAGGGAAATCCTTTGATGGTCTAGCAAGCTTTTTTAAAAAAAAAATTTAAAAAAACTTTTAAATTTCTTCCCCTCTTGCAGTGCGGCATGAGGTGCATGCTGCCACATTATGTTCTTAAAAGTACAATTCAAGGGGATGATTCAAAGCTCAACTGAACAGCCTTGCTGTCCATAACAGTTACTGCTGTAGCAAGCTGAGGAGAGCTTTTTAAATATCATGCTTTGGGGTGCTACTACATAAGACCACTTATCTACTTGGGAGTTCCTTAAACTCCTTCTGAGCATTTGATTCTGGCTGGAACTAAGTAGGAGAGATGAGAAACTGGCCCAGATAAAGCTCAGGTCCAAGCAAAGGTGGCAAACATTATACTCTCTTTCGCTGAAGTATTTCCAGTAGTATTTACACAATTTTGGTGTAACTGAGATTCTCTAACGTCAATTTTGCACAAGTGATATTTTCCAGTAGGATGATGGACCTTGTTGTGAAGGGGGAGAGAAGCACCTGCTGCTCTGAGGTTTGAAAGAGAACAGCAAATTCCAACCTATGAACAGAGCAGAAACGGCAGCTCTGACTATACCTCACATATGCTGCGGAAGCACTGAGAAGAAAGGACGGCTGGCACCTATGGAGTGGCAAGAGAAGGGGGCCAGGTAGGTAGCTCCTCCCTTCTCGCAGGACAGAGGGACAGCTGATGATCACTAATGTAATATTCAGAGGTTAGTGGGGGGAAAGTAGATGAGACTGTGCTCTAAAACCCACACCAACATTTTTAGTATGCAGTAAAGCTGTGAGTTTAAGCTCTCTGGATTATCTTTTGAAGGTGTTTTGCAGATCTCCCTCGTGTATAGAGAGTCAATGAGAGAGTCCCCTGAGGCTGAGAGTCTAAGGTAGAATAGATGCTGTGTGCAGAGAAAAGACCAAAAGCACTATTCAGGTACATCTCTAACATCAGACAAGCAAAAACAGTGTACTTTCATCTTTTATTCAAATTATTTCATATGTGTATTTTTATGTATTTCATTACTGAATTATTTTTACTGAAAAAGAAATCTTAGGATTTAACTGTGTGTTATTATTGTGCCTTTAATGGCCTGATTTCTGGTCTTTGACTGGAAGAACTGTACACGTAAATATCAGGTTGTATTTCATTTGCAGCTTTGCATAGGGGCAGGGCACATACCCTAGGGGAAGAATGAGTTTTCTATCAAAGAGGCTACACGTTGTGTTTTTAACAACAAAAAAAAAAAAAAAAGGAAAAAAAAAAAGGGCTTCTGCTGCTTCTTTCATCTCCCCTTTGGTTTTGCAAAAAGGCAGACACATGGCATCTGGAGGCTTGAGGCTTTACACTATTCCTGGCCATCACTAGCTGAATAATATACATCAGTCCTCCTGTCCACCCAGGGTTTTTCCCCTTTCAAAGCAAGTGATAGAAAAGCTGGGATAATTGTACAGTCCCAAGGGAAAATATGCCGTTGAGCAGTGTGCGTGAGGCGTGTGGAAGACTAGAAGTTGTATTTCTGGGGTGTCCTCAACGAACCAGGGCTGAGGTTTGGCCAGTGGCCCGTGAGAAGACACTTCCCCTGCTGACGAGCGTGCCCTTCGCTCTGCTTGCGCCCGTGGGCTTGGTGGCCCACCAGCTGCCCAGAGCCAGGGCTTTTGCTCTGCGTGGAGGACCCTGCCCGGAGACCCCGATGTGAACGTGGCCTTAAGGCCATGGTAAACAAATGCGAGGACAAAGCCATGCTCGGGACCCCCGGGGTGCGGGGTACAGGAGCGGTCCCGCTGGGGCACTCCCGGGGCTCCGAGAGAAGGCAAAAGGGGAAAAGCCAGATCGCCTCCGGTGGCTACGGGAATAAACAAATACTGATCTCTGAGCACCCCTGCTGCAGCTGGCTTTACGTGGGGAGACGTGTACGAGCACGCCCCCGCGCACAAACCAGCCACCGGCTGCTGAGCCGACGCGGGGCACGGCGCACCGAGAGAGCGCAGAGAGCAGTC
>NW_008824473.1:4065636-4082110 GCF_000699105.1 Pygoscelis adeliae
GCAGGCAGCCCCCCCCTTGGCTCCGTAGACAAAGCTTTCGGAGCAGCCCGCACTTGGGCTCCGCTCCAAGGGCTCACACCGCCTGGTTTCCTGAAGGAGAAACGCTCCTAAGTTGCTTTTTTGTCAAGTAAAATTCAGCGGGGGACGATAAGTCTCAGTTCCCCTTTCTTCTGAAAACATCTCGTTGCCACCCGACAGCCCCGGTTAGGGTCAAATATCGAGGGTTTCTTCGCTGCCCTGGGGGTTTTGTAATCCCGAGCCTGTGTCCCAGTGTGCTAGACAGTGGCTACGAGTAGCCTCAGACCGATAGGGTTTTGGGTGGGATAGAACTCCTAAGGTAAGTGAAGTCATTGGTATCTCGCCCTGGAAAACAGGCTGGGAAGAGCAGTGGTGAAATACAGCTTGAGTCAGTCGGTAAATGCTGCCCAGCTCCTTCCCTGGTTATTTTTGGGTGTTCTTAGAATGTGAGGAACTAATCATGGGTGTGATCTCCAGAGGATGCTGGAAAGGTGCTTTTTTTCCTTCTTGATTCGTGGAGTTTTGAAGCCCTTGCGTTTTTCTGCTATGTATGTGATCACTTTTTTAATAGTTGTTTCTGTGAATGCCAGGAAGTTGTATTTCACCCTTTTGGATGGCAAACATTGTTCTCTGTCTATGGTAGCATGAAACAGTAACTTTGTACATGAGTACTTCCCAGGGGACACTGTGCTTATGTAAATAGTCAGCAAAAAATAAAGGCTATAATGATTTTTCAGGTCACTTACTCTAAAATAATAAGTGTCTCAACACCTTGAGGTGTGAAATTTGTGAGAGAACAATGTTCACTGTACATCTTCTTGAATACAGAATTAAGGAGGATAATCTTTTCTTTTATTTTATAGAACATTATAAACACCACTGGTTCCCAGAAAAGCCATGCAAGGGATCAGGTTACCGATGTATCCGGATCAACCATAAAATGGATCCTCTCATTGGACAGGCAGCACAGCGGATTGGATTGAGCAGTCAGGAACTGTTCCAGCTTCTTCCAAGCGAACTCACTCTATGGGTTGACCCGTATGAAGTGTCCTATCGTATTGGAGAGGATGGCTCGATCTGTGTGCTGTATGAAGCTGCACCAGCAGGAGGTAGCCAAAATAACACCAACATGCAAATGGTAGACAGCAGAATAAGCTGTAAGGAGGAACTTCTCTTGGGCAGAACTAGCCCTTCCAAAAGCTACAATATGATGACTGTATCGGGTTAAGATATAGTCTGTGGATGGATCACCTTAAAATGGATGGATAAATTTGGTTTTTACTTTGGGTGGGCACCTCTGGGGATGGATTATGGAATTTAAACCATGTCACAGCTGTGAAGATCTGGCACACGTTAGAGTGGTATACTTTAAAGTGACAGTGCCATAGTTTGGACAGTACCTTTCAGTGATTTAATAGCCTGTGAGTCAAAATGATTGCAACTTGCTAGGGAGTGAAGAAGATCTAGGAAGGGTCAGTTTCTCCAAGACATCTTACTTAATTTCTACACCAATTTTCAACCCCAATCTGTATTTATAAAGTGATTCTCTGCAGTAGGTCTTGCAGAGTAAATTTGCACTATTACATTTATTAATTGTTAGCATTTTTGGCAGCTCAGTAACAAGACTTATTGTTATGAACACAATAGTACTGGAAATCTTATTTTTCAGACTTTTACCTAGCACTTACAAATATGTATAAATGTACATAAGATAAACTAGTAAGTATGACCTGGGGAAATGGTCAGATCTTTACATTGGCCTCAAAAGTAGCAAGTGATCAGAATCTGCCATGGCAACAGGCTTTAAAAAGACCATATAAAGACACTGTCTGAACTGTGGTGTTAGCACCAGCCAGCTATCTGTACATTTGCTAGCTTGTAGTTTTCTAAGACTGAGTAAACTTCTTATTTTTAGAAAGTGGAGGTCTGGTTTGTAATTTCCTTGTTCTTAATTGGGTAAAAGTCTTTTCCACAAACCACCATCTATTTTGTGAACTTTGTTAGTCATCTTTTATTTGGTAAATTATGAACTGGTGTAAATTTGTACAGTTCATGTATATTGATTGTGGCAAAGTTGTACAGATTTCTATATTTTGGATGAGAAATTTTTCTTCTCTCTATAATAAATTGTTTCCTATCTTGGCATTTTAATTAATCTCTTGTCGTGATTACATAGGATCAGTTAAACTATTTTTGTCTCACAGTAGAAATGAAATAGGTACTATAAAGGCTTAAGAACATCAATGGCACCCTGATGCTAGGGAACACTTGGTGCAGACATGGATTAATGAAGACCTCGTATATAAATGCGTGGGAAGCTTAGGGAAACACAATGATGTACATGTCACTTTAAACCTTTTAAAATCAGTCAATGTGGAAATAACTCCAGGGCCAATAATTCCAGGATATGAGGAAAAGGTACAGAAATAACATCCACCAAAGATGACTTGAATAAATCCAGAGGATTAAAGTTTACTTGGCTTCCTGATGAAGGATATAGCAAACCTAAATGTCCATTTTGACCTACTTGCTCACAAGTTCTCAGTTCTTCCCTGATGGATTCCATTCCCTGCTCAATAAGAGTTTCTGGGACAAGTGTCCCTTAGCTTTAAGAGCAGGTTAACCACTCTTCAGAAAGGTTGCTCGCCTTTTGCTTTCTTCAGATGCAAGACTTTCACTTTAGAAATCATTAAGATGGGATTCAACAAAAGGTATGTAGATCTTTTTTCCCAAACTTAAAAGGTTGGTTGAGGCGAAGTGAGAAGCCCATACTTATATGTGTATTCAAAGTTAATGAATGATGTGGAGATGTGATTCACTTAAGCACCACACTAATGTCATTTGTATACAGCACAGTGGTTAGTTACACTTGACAGAAATTCCTTACTACTTTATTTACACTTGTTAAAGTGCTGGAGTAAAACTGAAGAACTTTCTGTTCCTTATCTCCTGTGCACTTTGTTCTGTGTTTAATAAAAGGCCTACCCAACTTGGTCACTTCAGTTATGAGGACTGCTGCTGTTGCTCTGAAGAAAAAGAAAACAATCGTTACTTGCCAACTAAACTTGCTAGCTATGGATAGAACTGAGCTTCAGGCTTGCTGTGCATTGTGGCAGCTCCTGCTCAACTATGAACCTTTACAATGTGACGATAGTAATGTCTTGTACCTCCAGTTCAGCTCTTTGTCTTCTGATCTGTAATGTAACTGATTACATATATGCAAAACATAAGACTGAACTGTCTAGCTTTTTTACCACTTTCTTTCCCACTGTGTTTTTGAAAGTTCAGCTTTACAGATAACTATTTTTACCATGATCTGCATATGTATGCCAACATTCAGCACTTTAAAGTACTGTTAGGGCTTCTCTAGTACTATGACATTCTGGCATAGACTGGTGGAAGCCTAAGTGCTCCTGAAGCAGTGAACTTTAAAGAGCTTACTCAGTATCTGGATCTGGCAATAATAGATCTATTACCAAAGCTTCAGAATGAGCTTGCTTTAAAGTACAGGTGTTACTCATGCATAGAGTCAAAGTTTAGGTCCACATCTTGATACCTTAAAAATTCTGCTGCTTTTAAAATGATGCTTTCAAGTTGTTAAGTCTGTAAGCAAGGGGTTTATTCAAGCAACAGGAGTGCTCAAAGATGTTTCTGTTGCGTTACGTGTCCGCAGACAGCATAAGTATATCCAAATAGAAAGAAAAACATTGAGCTTGGCTTCTTGTAAAGCGATATTAAACTTTCATGAAGCTCGCTGCTGAGTGAGCTGTGGTTGGTATATTGTGGAGCTGCCTATAGTCTTTTCTGCTGCACAGTAAGAACAGCATCAAAAAGGGTAGCTGTGTAGTTGGTCTTTGACGTGAGCTATGCAAATTATGAAAGCATCAGCTGTTGGTACTTTCTTTTTGATAAGTTAAGCATAGCTTTGGGAGGCAGCAAGTATTCCATCTGCGAGGCTGGCATGTGACACTGAACCAAGAATGAGCGTGCTCCCTTAGATGGTTAACATTTTAGTCCTTTTATGGTAGGGTGCTTTCATTCATGGCATAGTTTTTAACTGCAGCTGTAACTAGTAATTGGTACAACCTGTGTCCTCAGAGCTGTTGGGATTTCTTCCAGCTGGAATTTAAATATACCCCCATGTGCACACAATGTGCCCTTGTCTAATTTTGAAAGTACTTAGCATACTGTGGCAGCAGGGCATAGGAAGCACTCCTGAGAAAAATGGAGTATGTCTCTAGAAGGAGGCTGTTGCCAATCCTATGTTTTGGTGCAGGTAGAACAAACAGTGCACTAAGCTAAATGCTTGTCACTTTTGAATTTCATTTAAGGTGCCATTATGAAACCAGCAAGGCTCTTACTTTAACACAAATTATTAGAGATGAGAGAGCACATTCAAGACCTGCTTGCCCAGTGCACGTTAGTTAAATTACTCGGACTTTCGTTGTGAAGCACTGAATAATCCTGTTGTTCTGTTGGTGTTCTGAGGCCAGGCTCAGCTGTACGCAGCTTTAATGTTACAGCTGTTCTTAGACTGATGGACCAGTCTGCTAAGACTTGTTGACAATTCAGTGAATATTTTTATAAAGTGTACAATTGGCTTCTAGTTTATGCCAGGTGAGCAAATGTTTCTTTTTCTCACAGCATGTTCGCCCACTTGCTACGTGTGATATCAGATCCTATGTACTCGAGTTTACTTTTGTATTTCATGTTCAATAATGATGCTTCTATAGAGAGTTGTATTACATGTATCCTGTAAGAATCTCTGTTCTTCTGTTCTCTTTGCAGTTGGGTGGTTTTTTTCCTGCTTATTCTGGAGATGTACATCTGGCTTTAAGCAGTCATTTGGACTTTTTCCTCCTCTAGATCTTAGGGTCATTCTTAGGTCTGCATAGAGATGTAGGGGCTTTCCTGCCATTACTAATAATGCTGATTTTAGTTTTCTACTTTTCTGCTGACTCTGCAAAGATTTTCTGGTAGATCGGCATGACAGGCCTCATCGTGCCATGCGATTTTCTTATTATTGGTTTGTTCTATCAGTCTACATGAGAATTTGGAAACAACCTACGTGAGGCACTCTTCTGATGTGAAAATACCATCACCAGCTTCTGCTTCTGTTGTATCTCATATTGAATCAGTTCATAGGATAAAGTCTCTCCTATTCCTCACTAAAATGAGTCGTCTTGGATCAGAAGATCAAGTTGTGCTGCCTCCTATCATAGGTAGTGATGACAATTCTGAAGGCTAAATATTGTTAAGCCTGTATGCTCTTGACTGCCTTCAATTTAAATAGGTAAAAGAGTAGCTTGAGAGATGATTTAGAAGCAGGGGGAACTGTACTGCAGCAGGAGGACCTTACAAAACAGTTTACTGACGTGCATACCATAAAGAATCCGGTTAATGCTCCTGGAGTGGTTGGTTTGTGCTGATGCTTGTAAACATTTCTGTTACCAAATTAAGCAGATGTCACTGAACATGAACACTAAATCTGCATGAGGTGTCCTTCTAATTAACCTTGCTTACTTATGCTGGGAGAATATGATCTCTTGTTATTGTGCAGGTTAGCAATGAATGAAATGAAGAACATTGCTGCTTTTCTTTTTTTGTGCACCTATGTAAAGCTTATTTTTGAATGTCCATAAATCAAGTAGCACTCTACATTTTCCAAAGTTTCCTCTACTTGATGCCATAAGTTTTAGGGAAAGTAGTTTATATTGGCAAAAGCTGCCACTTGACTGAAGAACATTAAAGCTGTTTTTAGTTTAAAGAGTGAAACATGTATAGACTGGAGATAAATAGCTCTCCTAAAAAGGAGTGTGTATTTACACATTCTTGGTGTAATAGCAGAGGTTATTTTTACATGTTTCAGATTTACATTCCAATGTGGCATAAAGTGAACATTGTGAAGCAGGATGTTAATTCAGTGGCTTTCAAGGGTTGGTAGAGCAAGCTGGGCTTAGACAGTAAATGCTGTATTAATGGTTAGCAGTGACAATTTCATCAACATAGGAGTTGCAGGGTATAATTAACATCAGTTGCTTTGACACTATGCTCTTAATGTATGGTTTCAACCTTTCTTTCAGTAGCAGTTGGAGAATGCACTGTGACAAATTATTGCTGATACAAAGTAGGTCAACAGTAAAATGGCTGACTTACCATAAATGAGCAGATCTAAATTATTGTAACTTAATGTCCAGTGGAATTTTCTTAGTGGCTAAGTCTTCTGTGCCCTTGTGTTTCTCAAGCATGAACCTTGTATACAGCTTTTCCTAACTCCTTATTTCCTAACCATTTGATATTTTTGTCTAAACAAGAAGAACATTTCCTCCCAGCTGCTGGGAAGAAATCCACACGAGCAGTAACGCTGCATGCACGACAGCAGATATTTGCCCTTGTAGCATTGCAATTCTGTGACTGCAAAGCTGGCAAGGAGAAATGACTCGCGACTAAGGAAAACAAGTAAAATGCTGCATCTTCAAGTTTTGAGGTTTTCTCCACTGAAAGTGACCCATGACAACACACGAGGAAGAGAAATAGGACTGTGATGATGCTGGATGAGAAAAATCCCAGGCTGAGGGAATGTCAAGTACGTTTGTGCAGAGAGAAGTGTTTTTGCCTTGTGATTCCTGTGATCAGCCGCTCAGCGTCTCATCACAGCTTGGAACAACCTTTTAAAGTTTTCTTGAGAGGTGTAGCTTTATTTGATACTTTTACCTCTTGGATGTCAGGAAATGGCCTCTAGCTTTGCAGTTTCTCTGGGGCATTGTAAAATCCAGCGTGATTGTTTTAATGTGCTGGTTATATAACTGAATAAAATGATAAACAAATGAATCTGTTAGCACTGTAAGGAAGCAAGGGAGGAGAACTTCAGTGTTCTTGGAGCAGCCTTGAATATATGCAAGGAGTAGCAGTGTCTGAAATGCCCAGCGACAGGGCAGGGCTGGGGATGCTGCCCAGCTTTCACGGTCAGGTTCCAGACAGCAACGCTTACCTGAAGGGCTATAACATGGAGCTAAGGCTTGGGTACAGCTTCTAACTTCAAGATCAGCTTAAAGGCAGGTTTCTAGTACCAATAGTATCATCTGCTGACATTGGCTGCAATTAAGAAATTCCAACAGTGTGCCCTTGCTGTTCTGTGTTCTATAAAATTCAATTATTATTGCTTTTTGTACCCTAAGAACATGTAATAATTGGTGTCTTTGGAGTTCTGCTGGCTACAGGTTAATTAACGAGTTTCTTGTACTTTAAGAATATTGAAAGACAACATTTCTTCCATGCATTGAAGTTTAAACCAAGTTTTATTTGTATTTACACAGGAGCACATATGTAAATTTCTTGTATAAATATAGATATACACATACACATATTTAATTATTACAGTCTTTTTCAGTGGATCATCCTGAAGTCCCTGCTTGTTGTGATTTAATTCACAGGTCACTGCAGGTGTTCTGAAGATTGTTAATTCACATACATGGGGGAAAATTATCCTCCTTATTCACTTTTTATGCCTTAATACATCGGTATTAACAGGAACATGTATTCCTATTTTTCTCTTTCAATTTTCTGAATGTGAATTTGCAGGTCAACTCAATTTGCTACTCAGTTGAGCAGGTTTTCAAGATTTTCTGTGGAGTTTTAAAGCAAATTGTAGTTGTCTAAGGGAATGCTTGCAACATTTTAATCAATTTAATACCAGGCTGAAATGAAATAAAGCTAAGGTACTTTTAGAATCTTAATTGTATATTCGTGCTAATACTTTGTAACACAGGAGAGAGATTTCTCTGGTTTCTGGTAAGCAGTTGCCTGAACAATCAGCAAAAGGTCCATTTTGGTTGAGCCTAGCACCCTTCCCTAGATGGGTGCACCAGAACAGTTGCTTCTGTCTGGTAACATTCAAGTTCTATAGTGTGTAAATTAGAAATTTGTTTACAAGTGTGAAAGGCTTTATATCATAACTGCAAAATAAAATCAAGCTGCCCGTGTGGTACACCTAATGCTATCAAGTTATACTAGTGATATTAACCAACCCTTGCAATTCCACCTCTAAATTTAGCTTGTATTATAATCACCTATTTTTTAACGCCTAACTGCTTGCTTCCGTTGTCATTTACAGCCTATCGCCTAACTCCCCAGCTTGCACTTGGTGTAAGGTCGTTCTGTTTGTAGACTTCAGATAGGTAGGGAAAAAATAAGGCAGTGGAAATGGCAGTATCAGTCTGAATCATGATGACAAAATGATAAATTTAGTTCCATGTTTGTAAAGGATCTGTTTCTGTGTAACGAAGGTACCAGACTAAATTTTGATTATATTTGATACTTTATTTGTTGTCTGGATATATTTAACAGGGGTGAGGCTTTTGTAATGTAACTGAGAAGAACCATGTTGCAAATACGTAAGTACATTGTACAGAAGGCCAGCTGAACAAATATATCTGCTTGATTGTTTATCCAAATGTTCCTGTGACTATCTTCAAAGCTTATTGCTTGCAGAATTGACAAGTCCTGCATCATGAACAGCAGAACACTGACTCTGAATACTGAAAGTGATAGTTTCCACAATTACTCGGTTGAAAAATATGTGCATGTCATTCAAATTTGAAATCATTATTCGTAGAGTTACTGAAGTTGAAGTTAATTCCAAGCCAACCTGACATATGTACAAAATGTCTCCTGAATTATCAAACTAATGTAACCTCATGACTAATTCTGCAGTACAGATATGTTGATTTCCTTTTCTTGCCCCTTCTTGGTGCACCCTCCTATCTACAGGAGCACCCTTTGTAAGCAGTTTACAATCAGTAAAAGGAAGATTCGAGTTCCAATGTGATCTGCACTTTTAAAATCTAAGACCCCAGCCTTTGCACAGTCCTAATTTTACCGTTAGTACCATGAAGCTTTTTGACTTATTCATGTGAATATGTCATATGCCCTTCAGTATTTATAAGATCAAGTATGTGTCAAAAGCTTTCTCAGGGAGGCAGAAATGTGTTTTTTATTATTTCCATAGGCACTGGAAGGCACATTAAAATCTTTATTATTGACTGACAAGAAACTTTCCTCTTTATTACTGTAGAATAGAGACAGCGAATAGGCTGAAAAGAGAATGCTGCACACCTACTGCATCATGATCTCATTCTCAACATGATTGCCTCGGTGCTTGCCAGTTCCAATGTTCATGAGTCACACTCCAGTATGTGATTTGCTTAAAAGCAATAAATGTCAGCACTTTTATTTACAATACGCCTTTGAAGATTTGGAAGTCATAACTTCCACACATTTTTTCTACAACTGTGAAGGCTAGGAACTAGCTTTACCTTTTTCTTTTAAATGAAAGATGAAAGCTTTGACTGATGTATTGCTAGGTCTGACCTAGCTGCAGCGGGTTAAGGTGTGTAACTATCCAAACCCACTCCTTCCTCCACTTTGCCAGAAATTACCATCCTGGTAGGTGGGGTGGCAGAAATGGCTCTTCTGATTCTTGCTCAAAGTTAGCTGAAGCTGTTTAGGTTGGTAGATTTGTGTCATGTCAGACCGCAATGCCTGAGACACGGTGGGAGCCCGGTGCTGCTGTCACATCTGCTGGGGAGCTGGCAGCCTCTGGCAGACGGCTGGGGAAGCGGTGAGCTCAACGCCTGCATGCAGGAGCCCTGCAGACTGCTGTTGTCTCCCGGCTGCAAGAGCTGGGACGTGCGAAGCAAACACACGTGTGCTGAAATTTCAGGAAGGGGTCACGTATGGTCTGTGGGGGAGGGAAGGGAGTGCAGAGAGCAAAAGACCAGACAAATAATCCATATGGTGAGTCAGTGGGAAAGAACTGAATGTAATTCCAGCCTAATAATGACTCATAGTCCCATTGCTTATAGTTCTTGAGAGAGTGTCTGATCACATGGGCTGTAACATACACGTTTATATGCTATCCTTGAGGACAAACAAGGGAATTTACAGGGGGGAAAAACCCATCAAGCTTTTAATTTTAGCTTACCTCTTTCTTGTGTATATTTGAAAGTTTCCATTTATTCTAAATCTCATTGCCCCAGGCTCCTATGCTAATAAGCCTGACAAATTTTGTTTGCGAACTAAGCGTGCTTGCTAGAAACCTCACAGGTATTGTACAGCTGCTTTTAAGATACCTACAGAAACGTGGGGCGCTGCTCTGCAGCGTTCATGTTACATGCTCATTAGGTAGCACGGCAGCGGTACTTCGGGAAACTGACTTTGCACATTCGCAATTCAGTGGATAATCCTATCCTTTGTCTTCGTGGTCCTTGAGTTTGGCATGTGTTTGACTGCATCCACTGTTACTATATATTGCTGGAGTCCAAGATAAAGGGCAGTGCTGATTTGCTGGAATTAGGTTCTCAAGTGATTATTTTCTCTACAGCCTTCTTTCCAGATGTAGCTGTAGGCAGTGTGGATCCAGCCTGGGCTGCAGATAACATAAGGTCAGCGGCCAGGGGAGCTGCAGTGGTGTAGAATGCAGTTGTTCTATCGGTGGTGGTGGGGTGTAATATAAAATGCAAAAAGGCCCTTTTGGCTAATGATTTGTAAACAAAGAACCCTTTTCAGTGGGAATTATTCAGGGAGAGGTAATTGTGGTTGGTTGGCTGTTCCCGTGGTGGGTCTGCACACTGCCTTACTTTCTTGAGAATGGTCAGGTTACTTAAAATGTTTAACAGTTCAGTTACACATTGCAAGTATGTAGAGGTACATCCATGCAATTATACAAGAACCTAAATTATTGCTATGAAAGAAGAGATTGGAGTGGCTGTGTGAAAAGCTTCTGCAAATACATTGGTATGGTTAAACAATTATTATTGCATAATATTTATGCAAAAAGTGGTGGACACAACCAAAGGCAAGAAAGCACCCTGTGTCTTTCTCCCTGGAAACAGGGGAGAATTCTTATACTTATGTTTTTTATCTGAAGTTCTGCCCTTTGGAGAAATGGCAATGAGACGAGGGAACTGGAGAAACTGGAGGATGGAAAGTCAAATGAAAGACTGAAGTTAGGGCATGTTAAATCTCATTACAAAATGCTTAAGCCATGAACAAATGTCCTTTTCTGAACTAACGGTGACATAGGTGTCATCAGTTTGAGTTGAAATTAATTTGATTGATTTTTATCAGGACTTAGAGAGACTGATCCACAGGTGGAAAAAATAGTTTCAGAGGCTTGTCACCTCCTTTAGTAGTGCCCTGCATCCAGCTGAGAATGCCTCTCCATTGGCTTCTCTCTCTCCCAACATTAACTCTCTCCAGTCATCTCCACGCCTGAGTCTGAGACCTCTTCCCTAGGCTCTCCTGATGGTCGATGAAGAGAAACAGACCTTTTATGGGAAAATCCTCAAACTGATTTCAGTGTCCTAGGCTAGAAGGGATGCACTCCAGAATAAGCATTGGGTTCTCTTCTTCGTATAAAGAGAGTGAGACAGCTTGCTCAGATATCACTGACTCCATCTAATTAGGTGAGTCTCACCCTCTCCTTCTAAATGGTCCTACATGTGATTGTTTAATGTGCTTTAACTTTCAGTATGTTGATTAGATACCTGTAACTATTTTGTTGACTCTTAATGCCCCAAATGAAGAATAGCTTACTCTGCTCACATATTCATTTTGAAGTCCACTGGAATTGCAGTACCTTAGAGGAAATCATTAGCAATATGTTTCCTGAATTTCGGGAATATGTGCTCGAGTAGTTGGAACTGTGGAAATTTATTTCTGAGAAGTTGCAGGGTTTGGCTCGTCCCATGGCAGCTTCCCGTGCTCTATGTTGTGGGTACACACACTTTTCCCCAGGGAATTTTGTACTGTGTGCTAATTTATATGTATTATTTTCTTAATGTAAAGAAGAAACAAGTATTTATTTCAGCCCTCATCTCATGCTTCTCACAGTTTTCAAAAGTCAGTTCCCAAACACAAGAGGCCAAGTTCTACTATTTAGTGTCAAAGTAAAATGGCTCATTTGAGATCACTGGATTCACTTTGGATTGACGTCAACGTGATTGCTAACTAAGTCATGCTCGCTAAGCATAAAACCGGACATTTTAAGCGCAGCTTCCTTGAGAATAGAGTGCTCTAACAGGACCTAAACACACCTGTGTTTTTTTGTAATAGCTACACTGAGTTTACACATAAAACACACTGGACTGGTTTGGTTTTGTTCCAGCTGCCGGGCAGCAGCCCTGTGTTTTGTGGGAAACCCAGCTGAACTCCTGCTCCTGGGCGGTAGCTGTTGGGGGTGTAGCTCTGCCGGATGAACTACACCCCCAGCTTACTTGTGTGGGGTTTGGACAGGAGTATCAGGCTGGCAAAAAACTGTTTTAGGAATCACAGGGTAGGACAGGGTCTCTCTGCTTCTTTCAGGTGGCGTTGCAGGCCCAGAGGAATAGAAAAGCATTGTCTGATAGTGGCTACCAAAGTACAAGGGACGTACTCTCACTGCATGTGGGGAAGTGCCAGGTGAAGGGAGTCTCTGCCAGTTTAACGTGATTGTTTTTCTGAGTCAAACCCCGCTGGGCAATGGATGCTGCCTGTAGTACTCTGCAGTCTTGCAAAGACTGTGTGCGCCATTTGAGTATTTTCCCCAGTACTACTGCTGGCTTCTTGGGAGATCTCAAGGGACTTAAATGACATTACTTTTATTTAGTAGCTAGAGATCACATACCTGTTTACTTTTTGTAACCCACTGGTGGAGGTATCATCAGTTAACCATAAGGAGTCAGAATAAGATTAAAACTGATTTTTCTTACACAATTCCAGATCATTGCTATCTTTGTCTTCTCAGACATCCGTTTTTGCACAAGAGGGGTACGCTGCTGCCAAGCTTTGGGGCTCTAAAATCCAGAAGGGGAGCTGGGGAGCCAGGGCAACGCTAACATCATCGTTATGAAATAGTGAAATAAGTTTTGGAAGCAAGAGGGGCTGCCCACGTGTTCTCTTACTTTAGGAGACTGCTAACACTCTCCTAAAGCACTTGTTTTCTTTTTGCTCCGTGAAACCAGGAGGACTGGTCATACTGAATTGGCATCCTGTCAAACAGGGCATGCCATAATGCCCTGCATCTTATGGCATGGAAGATGCTTACTCATGACAGCGAAGGGCAGCCAGGGTCATTAAAGGAGCAGAGAGCAATAGATAGACTCTTAGAGGTGTCCCTGTTTTAGGTGGTGCACTGAACTCCACCTTATCTTTCATTTAATGTGTTGTAAATAAGGCTGCCTCCTACTGCTGTTTATCTGCCCAGCTAAAACTTCTAAGATCAGTGATGGTGGAAAGGACCAGGCAGTGGGCTCATCTTCATAGTAACACACAAGCCCATCGACTTTCATTGTTTCTCATAAGTTTTTCATCTGTGTTTCCTTTAAATGGTAGGAGGGGGTCTGTTTGTTTTTATCTCGCACTGTGCATTTTATTGCACAATGATATTTAAATGTCACCTTTTGGCTGATTGTTTGGATATTCAGTGACTGCACAAAACCCTGCAATATCATACTTTTTGCATGATGATCCATTAATATGGTCATGGAGTGAATTTATTCCATTTGTAAATTAATACAGTTAGAAATAAATTGTGGGTTATTTTGTTTTGCTTTGTTTTGTTTTTCAAAGCAAGTTGCTATTCAGTCTTGGTTTGCTGTCTATGCTTGTGAATGCTAATGGATTGTTTTAGTTAAATCCACTAAAAAAATTCTCAGTTGACTACTGTCATTCAGATTACATGGAATAGATTATTGTTACCTTGGATTAGAAGGAAAGATGCTGTTGATTGCTGCAAATGAATTTCCTCTGTGTGTGTGGCAATATAGGAGTGACTGGTGGTTTAGTTTTTTCAGACTGAGTCTGTTCCTGCACTCAACAAAGAACATTCCCAAGCTCTACTTGATTTCAGAGAGAAGAGGATTTGTCCCTTGGTGCTCTGACATCCAGAGCTTTCATTTGTTTGGATATTTTTTCCAGTCATAATAGCTTTGTTAAGAACACAATAAATGGAGTAGAACTGGTTGTTCTCAAAAAGACTGGCAATGGAGACTCATCACTGAATGGAAATGTTTCCAGTGAAGTTCTGCAGGGAGCAGCACTGTGAAAGCGCTATTAAGGATTTTCGTTAGTGTTTTGAAAATACGTATAAAATCTCTGCTCTTAAATTGCTTCTATGCCACAGTCTGGAGGAACATAAAACAAGGACAATAAAGTGCTGATACTGAGTGATCTATATTGCTTGATAAGCAGTCCATTTGTGTTATATGTGCCCTTACTGAAACATATTCAAGGTCATTCATTCATTTAGAAATAAGAAATACAGGTACTTTGCCTATGCAATGGGAAACTATGTCCAGTGGCTGGAATGAATTTGCATCTTGGCAGACAAGCAAGAGTAGCAGCTAACAGCACGATGTTAGGGCAGAAAGGGCCAGTGAGACCCTTGGGTGTATAACAATCACGGGGAGGAAAGGTGGGATTTTACTTTGAAATGTGTCATGGCGGATGGTAGGAAACTGCTTATCTTGTTGGTGTCAATGTTGGTGTAAGGACTTCAGAAACTGGAGAGAGGGCAGAGCAGTGCCACCAGAATGACGTCAGGGTTGGAAGAGCTCCTGGCAGCTGGACCTTAGCTCTCTATCCTGGTTAGCATAGCTCAACAGCCTGAAAGAACCTTCCCAGCATCAAATACCGAGCGACCAAGAATCCTACAGCCTTATGGAGAGGGAGATAATGAGAAGTTTGGGAAATGCCTGAATCCAGGCATTTTTTGGAAGTAGATTACACATTTTTCACAAAGAGAGGGTTTGATCCTTTGAGCAGCCCACCAAAGGAACCAAAGGCCCCATTTCCTGATGTCTGCAAATCAAGACCATGTGACTTTCTGGAAGATATATTTAAGTTAAACATAAGTTAATATGTTTGTTATTAGAAAAACCAGATGAAATGTGGAGGCCTGTGATATATGAGAGGTTGAAACAATAGAACAGTTAATAAAATATTAGATCATTAGCCCTTTTTTTTTTTTGGTCCTTAAACTCTGAGCTTACAAATATGTAAGCTTCTATATTTTGGGCGTTTTCTCACTTTTCCCTGCATTCCCTGAGCAGTAACTGGCCATACCATGCTGTCTTGGTAGCCATTATTTGTATATGAGTCTAAGGTTCATGAAAGGTGTGCAGATTTTTTTGTACCTTCTTTCCAAGCTGTGCCTTATGTAGCTGTCCTGACCAAAAAAAAAAAAAAAAATCTTAAATATTTTATAAGAGTATTTAGGGATCAGCCTTTTCTCAGAGAGGAAGAACCCTCCATCCATTAACATCAATGATGCATACACATTTAGAAACACTTCCTTTGTTTTCAAGGATCTCTAAGTTGTTTTCAGCTCCAATTCTTTAAAAAAGTTGCATGATTAGACAATCTATATATACCTATAAATGATGCCTTTTGAAATACTTGGTGTTACTCCACTTTTCTGAGTGTAGTCAACCCCTCTATTACTATGGAAGTGAAGGAATGCAAGAAAACTTCTGCTTTGGGCAGACCTAAAGTAACATACAGACAGTAAAGTACTGTGAAAATGAAGTCTTTTGTACATTCACCTGAACTGGTATAGGAAGCCTGGAGGAAGGAGAGAGGTGCTCAAGGAATCTGAAAGGCAAAGGTGCTTTTCCTGCTTATTTGATACTGTTAAAATTGTAACCTTTCAAAAATAACATTTTCATTGATTTGATGCCTGTTTTTTGCTTAGGTTATGTTATCATTTTGGGCTGACAGTTTAGTGAATAGAGGATAAGGTAAATACAAAAGGGAAATAAAAACATGCCCAGAGTTTATATAGGAAAAGTGACTGAATGTCTACAAGGGACAGTTGTTTCAATGCATGTTTAAATACGTATTAGAGTCCCAAATGCATCTCGCAAGTGCAGAGCATCAGTTGCCACTTCATAGTGGCAAATTAGTTACCTGCGTCAGATTCAAGACAGAAGCTTGACTGATCTTGTCTTTTATTTTCATAACTACACTAGTGACTAGAAATGAAAACCGAGATTGGGCTCTAGCTTCTAGGCGGAGAGGGTCCCCCAAGTAAAGGGATATGTAAGCTCAATAGATGTGATTGAAAAGCAGTAGCATTTTGCATATGTTGACCAAAACACAGTAGTATGGTCTGCTGTAGGGGACAGGAGAGGAACACAGGTTATCCACCAGTCTTAACTGTGGTGTGTATTTCTTATTTCAGCAGTTACAGAACTCTGATTTATTTTTGCTTAAACACAAATTCAGACAAGAAGCCTAAATGAACAAGAAGCTTTTGTCTTCTACCTGGACCGGCCACGTTTTCGCATTTCATCAATCGCTATTGAACAAATCCAAGTTGTTGTAACCTGGGCATTTTTGTGAGCCAGTCAGATCCATGGAAGTGATCCCTGCGTTCAGTCCTGCAGATGTTGCACTAATGAGCATATGATGGTTCTCC
>NW_008824473.1:4082123-4084448 GCF_000699105.1 Pygoscelis adeliae
GTTAATTTTTAAAGCTTACAGCTGTGGTTGGGTTTAATGTCAACATTTTTTTTTAGGCCTTTTGGTGGCTCAGAAATCACCTTATTTTCTTTGGCAGGAATATTACGTTTTATTATCTTTCTTGAATAAAAGATCCACGGAGATTTTGATCAGTTTTTGTGGAAGAGGCTGTATGATATAGTTCCTGCAACACAGTGAGGGAAAGGGGGCTGAAGTAAAGGCCCTGGACATCCTTTCCTGTCCATGCTCCTTGATACAAAATATCATCTTTGCCCATGTTGGTGCATGTCGGTGTCCTGCAGCTGTAATGGGGGAAGCAGCCATTTAAAAATGGGCTTAAACTGCAATATTGAAAGAGTTTGGCATGCTTGACTAGAGGGACTTCAGGGACCTGAAAGCTTGTGCACTGCCATCTCGGTGATGAAAGAAGTGGCTTTGTCCTCTTAGAAGCCACTCTCCTGTGCCTTTTTGAGGCTCTTCCCGCAGAAATGTGCCTTGGGAGCAGCCCTGGGGGGCAACACCGCAAATGTTACACCAGGTTTGCATCATCAGAGAGCCCAGGCTTATTAGAAAGCTCCTTCTATGGACAGCTTTGTCGTTTTGCACTGCTTTTGGGTAGCAGTGAGGAACCGCCGAGAGAGGTGTGAATGTCAGAGAAAGCAACTGGCTTTGTACATTCTTCTCCTGCATTAGGTTCATGGTAAACGTGAATTTGCTGGTTTCTCAGGGTTACACAAGTGTTATGACATAATAAATAATCTAAAGAATCAATGTTATGGAAATTATATATTTAGGAGTCAAACCACACAGTGGAAAAAAGTGTTCAAATTGCTCAAAAGCAAAATCCACTAAAATTCTTGCTGCTTGTAAAAAGCTTTAGCAGCTTTCTGAATGAAAACATCCTAAAATCAGAAACCTACATGGTTTGACTAGCAAATGTGGAAAGCAAAGGTTTCTATGTCTCTGATTTTTTTCCTCATTTCAGCCTGTCAAATTACTTCACTCAATCCAAATTTGCAAAGCTTTTGCTGTCTCTGAAAGAGGTTTTTAAGCGGTTTATTTTTTCTTTCGCAAACAAAGGGGAAAAAATCTCAACAACAAAACCTCAGTTGTAATTTCACCTGTGTTCTCATTATTTTCTCTAAATCCCTAAAGAAAATGAAAACCTGCTTCTTCATGTACTTCATAGTTCTTATAACCTAAAGATCAATTCAGTAAAGCTTATGATAGTTTCATTGCTGACTTTCAGAGAGACTGTATTTTCACTCTGCAGAGCTTAGTCTTAAAAGCTAATGGGAAATTTCACTTATTAGTAGGTGATTTGTTTCTGTCAGTACTAAAAGAGCAATCTTAAGGTTAATATACCTACACACCTTGTATGAAGGTAAATAAAGGAGCTGCCTGTTACCTTGTATCTGAGAATGTTGACACAAACGTTAAGCCAAGGTCAAAACCTTTGTTTCAAGCTTTAACATGTTTCCATTTGCCTTGTTCAAACACTGTATATAGGCTTATATCCTGCAAATAGTGGTATGAGACTCATCCAAGGGTCAGTCTTGATGAGTGAGTTAGGACTTGGGTCCACAGGCAGTATAACCCTTGCTCAAAGCAGCACAGGAGGAAAGAGAAGAAATCTGGAGTCCTGGCAAAGTTTTCCTCCTTCGCTTTGTGTCTGTTTCTGATATCAGGTGGCCAGGGCACAGCTGATCAACTGTTCCCAGTTGGAAATAGGAAAAAGGAAAATAACACGATGGGCAGGGCAGGCTCTGGGGACTGCCAGGCTTTCTGGGTGGCTCTGCTGTGAGCTTAAACCCACTGCAAACACAACTGCACTGACTGAGCTGTGACACAGTGCAGGCTGGGAGGGGTATCTTAAAGGTAATATTGCTGATTCTTTTCTAATATTTTAAATTCCTGAGGATATAGTTAATCTGTAGGTACTGCCACTTCACGTCTTAAGTTTTTTGTTTAATTTTAGAAATGCTAGTGCACACAGATGGACAGTCTGAAAAATATGTTGACAATAAAGCACACTACATGTAGTGGTAAATACAGATAATCTCTTAACAAGGCTCAGGTTTTGTAGCAATATGTGAAAGATATGAGAAGCAAAAAAATGCACTGTGTAGGAATAGTTATGTTCCCTTAGAAGAGGGTGTATCTGTGTGTGCAGCAGCCAGATAGCTATCCTGCAAAACACTCTGCAAAGGGCAGTGCTGGTATCTAACTGCCAGATCAGCAGCTCTGCTTCCTCCTAAGGCCGCATCATCCTGTAGTCTACTACCCAACAAGGGCTTATGGCTTTTTTGCATATTTCATTTGTTA
>NW_008824473.1:4084488-4088688 GCF_000699105.1 Pygoscelis adeliae
TGGGGGGGGTGGGATGGGGTGGGGTGGATTTTGTTGACCTCTTACTTCCATGCAACGAATAAGTCAAGATCATCTCGCATTAACACTTGGAAGAATATTTGAAAAATATGACCTCAAAAATTCAGTCCTCCTGACACTGAAACTGTGGGCCACATGCACACCAGATATAAATTCACCAGAACAGTTAATAGCGTGGTGATGAGGCATTCAATGGGAGGCAGAAGGCTCATGCTGAAGCCCTTCTTCCACTAACGTCATGCCACCAGTCTGTCTTGTAAGGCTGTGTGAAAACAGCCTATGAAATATTAATTGGGAAATACTCACACTGTACGTGGGGATTCAAACTACGAATCTGTTTTAGGGACCTGTCTTATTCATTTGAATCAAAATTTTATTCTGGACCTGAGAAACTATTTCTTTTTGAACATTTTATCAAAAGTAAGCCATTACCATGAAAGTTTCCATTTCTATAAATCAACATTTTTTCCAGTGTGGAATGAACTTCCATTTTGCACTGCTTTGTAGAATTATGGAGCTCTTTGCCATAGAGAGGTTTTTGTCAGCTGCGTTCCCAGTCTGGTATTGAGGGAGATGACACATTCTTGTAGGTGTGATACTTGGACTCAGAAAGTTTTGGTCTACAAAGCATTTGTTTCATTTTCAGATTGCTGAGGGACTGGGGCTAGTTCACTTCCCTTTTCCTGATGCTGTTCTCTTTGAAAATGAGAATACTGCTACTGATCTCATTCATACCGTGCTTCAGAATCTATAGATGGAAATGTCATAGATGTATTTTATGTACATGTTTTATGTATATTCTAAGGCAACATTTTGTATCAGCAAGATTCAAAAATTGGGCTTTTCTAAGCATTTAATTTTATTGGCACTCTTGAATAATTGAACCATGTAGAAGAGGTACATTATATGGTCTTTGTGCTGGAAGCAAGAACTTGATCCATAGGAGGGCATCACCTATGGGTTCTTTGCTTTTTGCTTGGAAAATGGCATAGTTTATCCTGAAACCAGTCCTGTGTTACTGAGTAGGCATCTGATCTGAGACAACCCTGTTGACTGCGACCTGCCCTCTAGATTCGTAGAAGACTTACATGTCCAGTCCATGAATATGGTCAGATTACTCTGTCTTCACTCATAGTTTTGTAGTTGTCTTTGTTTGCTACTGTGAAATGCAGCTTCGGCTGCTGTGAATGGAGGTGCGTGTGTCCTGTCAGTTTACATCAACTGATGATTTTGCCTAACAATTTCCCTCTCCCTACTATTTTTTTTTGGGGTGACACCTTATGGGTGGTGTTGACTCCAGAGCAGTTGCCCCATGTTAATGTATAAGGCTTTATGCAGGCATTGGACACTGGAGTATGCTATCACTTGACACACTTCTTTAGATATATAGTGATGTTTTACCTATTTACGTCTCTTTCTGAAATTGTGAGCATGCCCATCTATCTTATAAAAACCCAAAAAGGTGGCTCTTTCATATCCTGGCAAAAAGCTTTTTGATTAATCTAATATAATTTAGTTTATTGTAAACATGTAAAAAACATTGGGTTTGGTTATTTTTCATGTTAACATCTAAATCGATGTTTTGTCTCTCATTACCATTTTTGTTTGTGTTTGTTCTCTCCAGACACAGGTACTGTAGTTTTTAGGTAATGATTAATCATTCTTTCTCTTTCACAGAAAGTCGTGTTAATATGATATCCTGCAGTTCTCTGTTGTTTACATAGTATTAGCACAGGGAAATACTACTTTCATTTTGATACATAAAGCCCTCCTTGTCTCTTGTGCCTTTTGTCTGTAGGCTATTATGCATGTGACTAAAATCATGCATGACTTGAGCAAATGTTTGAATAGGGTTCTTGTGCAGTAGGACTGTATAAGCCATTAGGCATACTCTCTTTAACCTGGTGATGAAAACATTGTGGTACATTTGGTGGCACAAAGTAGAGTAAAATTGCTTTTGTGGCAGCAGAATAAATAGCATTCTAATTTGGTTTTGTTATTGTGCACGTGTGTGTGCTGCATACTTCTGGCAAAATTATCAAGCAGGACCAAGCATGAAAAGTGTTAAGGTTATTAGAGTTGTGGAGTGAAAGCTGAAAAGAGAAAAAAATTATATTGCTTTTTTAATTCTGAAATTTGAAATCAATATTATTCTGTCATTTTTGTGATCTGAGCCCTGAAATCTGTTAATTGACACGTGAGGCTGTTGCTAACCATCTTTTCTATAAAGCCTTTTGTAAGAGCGTTGTTTTTCTTTCCTCTCCACATGTGATGAATGTAGAATTTTTGTTGTGGGTATGTGAAAAACATGGGAAGCTGCTCTCTGCCAAGCTATTTCCTTAAGGATCCACTTTACATACTGCCAAATCAATGACCTGTCAGGTGTAGTTATGTGCCATAGCAATGATGTGAGGTCAATCAGATGAAACCAAGGTATGTATTCCCAACAGATCCCAGCTATCTATTTAAAATTGTCAAACTAAATTTTCTTTGGTACAGAGCATCCTCTTTCAGTTTCATTTGTTTCTAGATTTGATTAACTCTGAATTTGCATCTATTTTATGAAATTCTAACAATGGAAGAAATTAATTAATTTATTTTGCTTTGTCTTGCAATACTATACTATATGTTTGCTATTTTGTCTTTCAACACAAAACCATGCTTGTTATATCTATTTGCAACACTTCCTAGTCTAGAGAAAGTGTCTATTTTGTATAATAAAATAAACAAATATATTCTTTGGTGTAATGGCAAGGTGGTATTTAATTAATCTATCCTACAGTAACATAAATTCAGAGTCTCCTAAACGCAGAATTATTTTCTTAGAAAATTCCATCTTATAGATATCACACATTTGTTTCATCTTACAAGTCCATATTTGTGAAGCAAAAGATATACAAATTGGGTCTGTAAATCAGTATTTTTACATGGAGTCACTTCTTATTGTGAAAGGAATTGGAAAACCTGCATTTTACCAATGTTTCAAACCTTTTGATACAGTGGAGAAATCATTTTCTTAAAATGGATTCAGGGTTTTCCTTTTTTCCTGAATAAAATAAAATAAAATAAAATAAAATAATTCCTTTAGCTTAATGACTGAGAACTGCTAAGCATTAAAACCAAACACATTTGGTATACTGTGTACTGCATACAGTATATCAGTGCAACAGCATTTTTAGCTGTTGCATGTATCTTATTGAAAGCAGAAGACATAAATGATAATGTAGAAATTAAAAATCTGGATTAAAATAAAAGAAAGAGGAAAGTGTTGTTTTGTTTTGTTTTTTTAGGGAAAAAAGAGACAATGAAGTAACAGGAAGCTAAAACCAGAGCTTTTAAAAATATATATTAAAAATGTCTCATTCAGAAATGCAGACATCCTGACTGAAAGATGCTGCAAGATCTTGTGTGAAAAATCTGTTTTGTTTTCAAGATGTTTTCAATGTTGTAATTCATCCTTAATTTGTTGTCTTGCTAAAGATAGTCTAAGCAGTATCATTTGAGCATAAGTTAGTGTAAGTCTGCATTGTGATGTCTTTTTTTCCGATATTTTGAAGGCATCTGTTGATTTTCTCAGCTGCAAGACTAGTGCTGAATCATTTCAACAACTGTACTTTATGTTTCAAAACCATGTAAAAAACCTACAGTTCTTTAAACAGAAGAAGCAGAGATCTGGTTCCACAATGGAGCGCTGGAAAAAGAACACAAAGGTGGGATGTAAGATGATACCCTCATCCTTTCATGGGGGATAATTTGTAGCTAACTTATGAAGTTGATACACAATTTGAGGAAGCGAGCATCCCACCCATTTTTCTTTGTGTGCTGCATAGAATTCACATCCTTCCATTTTTGTTTTTTGTTTCCTTGAATTGTGCCTCATAACTTATTGTCATCGCTCGTTAGCTGTTGATGTGTTAGGAAGGTTGTCCAGACAGTGACACTGCGTGGAAATAGCTGAGTAGTTCAGAAGAGAGATTCACGGTGACCTTTAATGAAATGCAAAGCTAAAGAAAGCTGCTTTTAGTTTACCACATCTGAAACAAAGTGAGGACTATTATCATCTCTAGTCTTTGCTGTCATGATATTTAAAGATATTCTAGTGCAGAGGAAACATATCTTCACATGGGAGCCTACTTTTATCATCGTTTTGGTGAATGGGATGCGTCATTTGAACTCTCTTTC
>NW_008824473.1:4088708-4091782 GCF_000699105.1 Pygoscelis adeliae
TGACCATCAGATTTAGGACCTGGTTGACCAGCTCTCAGCCAGGGCTGCTACATGGTTTGACAGGCAATCCTGAGAGCTGCAGCGTGTTTCCACCTTACCCCTTTCTCCTGGAAGGGAAGAGCTACATGTAGCTCTGAATGCAGCACTGTTTGCATTTTCTCTTTCTAATTCCTCCCTGTTTTCCCAATAGCAGCAAGGAAATACCAGATCCAGTCTCCTTTCTCCTTCCTACCACGCCAGGGCCGTGCCACAGTAGCAGTTTGGGTTGCTCCAAACCAGCTGGCAAAGAAAAGCATCCATATGACAACCGTGCGGGATGGCAGGGGGGAAGTGGGGGCTGGAAAGGACTGCACTCTCTGGGGTAGCTGTGTTTGGGCAAGCTGCAATCTGGCCCTCAGCGTGCACCTGCCTGCAGCAAGGGTCTGACAGCATCGCTGCCAGAGGAGAGCTCACAGGAGGGCAGAAAGCGCTGGGGGCCATGTCCTCAGCTGTTGCTCCGCTCCAGCGGGACAATGAAAGCCGGTCCTGCTTTCATCAGGTGAGGAACTGAGCCTGAAGGCTAACTCAGTGACTTTTTCCCTAATCCAGTTTATCAGAGGGTGAAATTAGCCTCTCCCCCCAGACAAACGTACTGCCAAGACCGAGTGCTTGCCTCTCCAGAGCACAAGCCCCTCCTGGAGCCTTTCCCTCCACTCCCTGGCCTGCTCGGTGCCCTGTGCCCTGCAGCTTCATGCTAGTCAGCTGCATTTTCCTTCTCCAAACCCCCGTAGAGAGGGGTCATGCTGGCTGCCCACCTCTCAGCAGAAGACACTGCACACTGCCTTGCCCTCCCTAAGGGGGATTTTGTCCAGGTGCCATAGCCCAAACGACAGCTTGTGGGGCCACTGGCGTAAAATGCTGCCCGTCCAGCCTATCGAGGGACCCTGTCTTACACATTTGGTCCTGAATGGGGAATAAATGCTCATCGAAGAGACAAAAGAGGTGCTATCCCATTGCCTTATGCAGATGGGAAACCTACTTGCATTGGCCATATTGCTTTTGAGCAATTCCCCTAGTTCATCTGCATAAAAATATCTGTCCCATGAGCCTTCGATCTCCTGTGGGCAGCTCATTTGGGACACTTCACAAATCTGTCTGGTGGAGACTTACTGGATACATCTGGCTTGCTCATATTTCTAAAACTGAGGAAAGGACTTCTTTATTAGTGACTGTTCCCTCCATTTGTGTGTCATGGCGTTGGTTACCCAAGAAAGGGTGCCTGCCGTGCTCTAAAACGGGGAAGATTATCTGTGTGCAGCTTGAAAATGGAGCTGTGTCGCAGCACCTGTTCAGTCCCATTACAAAGAAAGCCAGGATGGCAGGAGTAGAGACAGAGCAGAGTGTATAAGATGCAGTTTTATTTTAAGTGAAATTTAAAACCTACTACTAGAAATAAATGCTTTCTTCACAATGCGGTAGCAAGGAAGGGAGAACACATTTTCCAAGCAAATTGCAAAAGTTCAGGAAATTCTTGGCTCGCTATTTGTTCCAAGTGCTAGAAGGAAGACACTCTATCCAGCATAAATCATATTTTTAAGAATTTCCCAATATTGCTTCCTGTCTTTGTGCTTGGGGAGCAGATTGTATACAAAAATAAAATAAATTTGCTTTATCTTTTCAGAAGAAAGTGTCTGCTCTATCATTTGCTGGCTCTTGTTCGTTCGTTCATTCAAAAACAGCAGGAAAAGGGCTTTTGTATTAAGAACAGTCAAGGTCAGGGATTTTTGTTTTTGATGTTGGCTGCCAGTAGCTTGACTTCTCTGACTACTATTTCCAAGTCAATCTCAGATAGCAATCTAATTGCTAGCTTACAGGGACATATTTCACAGCTACAGGTTAGCTGCAGTGAGCACAGAACAAACAGAGATTTCAGGACAAAATTAAAATTCTTGTACTGTCTCAGCCCCTATTCACGCCAATCTCAAATTAAGTTAATCAAGCCTACTAAAGGGCTGCCAAATTTGACCCTGATGCTGCAAACTCTTTTTCATGCACACTCACCTTTGGAATCTGTATGAGCAAAAGCTTTACCTACGTGACTTGGTTTACAGAATCAGGGCCTTATACACCAGAATTCACAATACTAAATGTTTATTTTCATAGCAAGCAAGCAAAAATGCAAAACAATGTTGTGATTCCATAAAAAAGAGAACCAATGTTCTGCAAGTGATGACCTGCATGTCTGGGGCATTTTTCAAGCCATACTATCCTGACATTGCACAGTCAATTGCCCTGTCTCATTCACAGTCTAACTACTATATTTTTAAAGCCTCAAGTTAATGGCTAAATGAAAGTAAAATAAATCATTAGCCAAAATAACTATGCCATAAAATGTCAGTATGAAGTATGAGCATTTCTTGTTGAGTTTATTTTTCTGGCAACAGGGCATTTTGGTGGCAGGCAGGCACAGCAGAAGTAGAAATATGTTGTAGTTTATTCCGTGGTCTGTAAAACTGACCCACCATATAAGAGTGCAACTTAATCATACATCCACTGGCGGCTCCTGTTTAAGCCTCTCATTAATGGTCTGTGACACAGAGAGAGATTTTGCTTTTTTTTCACCTTTTAATGTAATTCTCAAGATTTTATGAATGTATCAATTAGATATTTCCGGTAATGGAAAGCAAGTTTCAAACTCTGGAGAAGTGCAATAAATCACCAACCATATGGGCTTTTGTCATTAAAAGAAAGCCATAATAAGACAAAAGCTGGAGTAAGTTAAAACAGCTGAACAGTGATCTGAGGCGGTCTTATGCAAAACCCACTACCTTGGCTTGTTCACAGGCAGCTTCTTTAGAAGACTGAAAGAAAACCTTTTTCAACTCTATTTCTTGGCTATGTCGGAAAGAAGGCAAAGAAAAAGCCATCTCAGTGTCGCTTTTCATGCTCTGCTTACTTTTGTTTCACATGAGATCCTGTGCGCTACCTTTGTTTTTTTCCCCTTGCTTTTTAGAGGGCTCCTTGTGCAGAACAATAAAGTCCCGACAACAACAGGCAGTTGCTCCAAGGCCTAGTTGTTCCGCAGGATTCACTCC